>NW_027556402.1:6881349-7153849 GCF_003287225.1 Phascolarctos cinereus | reverse complement strand
TTGAACTTACAGTCGTGTATCAGAACCGCTCATACATCCGGCTCTGGTAGCAGAGAAGAGAGCCAAGCATGGATTAGAAAGGGAATGAATCCTGGGAGTCGAGTCAATACTCAGAGAGGGGCAGCTTCGGGGGTCTCAGATGAGTAGCCTTCCAATCAGAGATGCTGAGCCAAGTGGGGAAAGAAGAGGTATGTATGAGAAAAGCGTGATAAGGGAAAGGCCATTGGAACCCTGCAAGACTGGAGGCATGACTCACTTGGGCTACATGTATTCCCTTCATTTGGACCTCACCACTAGTGTACTTCAATTTTGCTCTTGCTCTCTCCTAAGATGCTGGGTGTAATTGTATGAAAGCACGTTCCATGTTAGGGATGGAGTGGAATGTTGCAGAACTACTGTACTTACCATGTCATCTTAGTAAATGCCTTTACTTTTAGCTAATTTTGTCTACTGGATGACTATTAAGGCTATGCACACCTATTGAGTCTAATGCAGACACACACAGAGTAACCTAGAATGTGGGGACTATGGTTGCCCAGTGAGGACCCAATTTTCCAGTGTAAGGTGGGGAGGTACCCATAAGAGTATTAATTTTGCTGTATTTCTATAGCCCATATATAAGAAAATATTCTGAAACTAGTCAACGTTGAGTTTTCCTGAGTAGGACTACTTTGATATACTTCTCAACCAATTGTTGAAATCAAATGTTTGCTTTTTCAAAAATGCACAATAAGGCATAATGATTTGGGCTGATATGATTTAGCTGAAGCTATCTTTATAATCCTTTGACAATTCAGATCATTCTGACTCTATCTTTACTTTCAGATTCTATGACTTGATTTTCTAGCAATCTTAATAGTAGGCTATCCATTCACCCCACAAGTGTCCCTATGTAATGTATAGGTCATAGATGTAGAGCTTAAATGGACCTTAGAGCCCTGCTGTCCCTCACTTTACAGGTGAGTAAAGTGAGGCTCTGAGATATCCAGTGATTTGCCCAGGGTCACACAATTGTTAAATGTCACACATGATTTGAATGTAGTCTTTCAAATTCCAAATTTAGTACTCTATTCACAATGCCAGATTGCCTCAATCAGAAAGAGAGATAGATGATAGAGAGCTAGAAAGAGATATAAAGAGAGGATATAGATAGAAAGGCAAAGGATGGAGATAGAGGAGAGAGAGAAAAAGAGTATAGAGATAGATGATTAATAGATAGATAGATAGATAGATAGATAGATAGATAGATAGATAGATGGATGGATATGGATGGATAGATGGAGAGACAGATGGATTATAGAGAGATAATTAGTGGGAAACCTAGGACCTACTATCTCAGTACTTTGGCTAAGCCCCCAGTGCCACTCTTACTTTTGTACGCACTCCTAATATTTGATTTCAGTTTCTTCTCCCAGCAGAGCCCTGACAAATTCAGAAGCAGTCCCTCTGATGCTTTCTGCCCTTCTCCAAATTACATCCTTTGTCTAGCTCAAATTCCTGACAGTGGTTTAATAATTCTGTAATATGCCAAGTCCGAACTTCCGTTAGTTTCTTCTAAGTTATACAGTCTTAATATTTTTTTAACTTGGATCTATTATAATTCTGTCATTTGGGAAGTCTGCACTTGGCACTGCCTATGGATAAGGTATCTGCTTCTGACTTGATCATGTATCCCATATTTTCTAATGCAAACTATCTCAGCTCAAAACATCTTTCAGTCACGTAATCAACTCCTCATTCTCAATAGAGAGTCTAAGATCTTCCAAGTCCTGTCTTCTATTGTCATTGAATTAGGACTTTTTGATGATCAAATACTGGCTGAATGGCTTCTTCCAATCATCTACTGAATTAATAATCACTCCTAAAATCTTTTGAATAATCTCTTTTATACTGTCAGTCTATTCCTAAGATTAAGAAACCTCTGGATTTCTATATCCATTACTTGATAACACACTTCTTACATGCCAGCTTCCATTTCACAGCTGGTTGGTTCAGTGGATAGAGTGCTGGACCTAGAGTCAGGAAGAATTGAGTTAAAATCCTACCTCAAATATTGACTATCTGTGTGACCCTAATCACCTATCTGTGTGACCTCTCAACCTTTGTTTCCTCATCTGAAAAATGGGGATAATAATAGGACTCAGCTCTCAGGTTCGTATTGAGGATATAATGTGATGTTTGTCAAGAGCTTTTTAAACCTTTTACTGCTATATAAATGCTAACTATTCAACTGCATTTTTCAATGAGTCATAACATGAAAATTTCATTTAGAATAACAATAATGCTAACCTAAGCAATAAACTTACAGAATCTATAATAAAAATGGAATGATTATTACGTACAATTAATATGTAAAAATAAAATAGTGATATAAATATGCAAATTGATAGCACATTAAAAAATGAAATGCAAAAAAAAATCATATGAAGTCAGCTACCATAACAGCATCACTATACTGACAATTAGTACATTAATGGTCCACAATACCTCTCATTCACACCACATACTCATTAACATTTTCTTACCAAACATATGGCTTAACGTGATCATAGTAGTGTTGTCAGGCATTTATAATCCCATAAAGTCAATGGATTGATAATGAGAAAGAAAATACCAATGAAAAAAAGAGGAAAATTTGAACAATCTTGGCTAAGCCCTGACATGTAATAATCTTGGGGAGTAGAGACACGACACTTTAAGTGAGCAATATTGCCCAGTGCTACCAAGGACAAGAAAACCAAATATATATCAATCTGCTGTAGGCCCATTACTTTATCAAGTCTTTATCTCTCCTGGGTCAATAGACAAACAAGGGGGATGTTTAGAATTGACTCAGAAATTACTTAAAATTCAAAAACTGGCTATGCTTAGACCTCATTCTCTGGTAAGAACAGCCAAAGGAAATCTCTTCTTCCATAAATTATCTTTGCTCCCTTAATCTCAAACCCCAAATGTATAGGTTTTTGATAAATATCACTATTGCTGTCCATAAGATTTGTTTCAAATAATGAGAGAGAGAGAGAATGAGAGTTTTAAATAGCATATCACCTAAAATATTGATCAAAGCCAGTGCCATATCTGTGCTCCAAGAAATCAAAGAAAATGTAATGCTGATTAGACTTCTCTTACCAGTCACCATCAACCACCCTATACTGGTTCAGGATGGACTCAGCTCCCATCACTCCTGTCCAATTACTCATCTGCAACTCTCTCTACTTTCATGAGTGAATCACTAAAAATTTGGGTAAAAACCATCTTCATCTTGGGGCAGCTAGGTGGCACAGTGAATAGAGCACCAGCCCTGGATTCAGAAGGACCTGAGTTCAAATCTGGCCTCAGATACATGACATTTATTAGCTGTGTGAACCCTGGGCAAGTCACTTAACCTCATTGCCTAGCCAAAAAACAAACAAACAAACAAAAAACCTTCCTCATCTTCCTTGGCCCATTACTATCATAACCCCCAAATGCCAACTGAATACCCCTCAGAATGCCAACTCCACAGACATTTCTCCAGTATCACTAACTTCAGTTCTTTCTAAATACCTGACACAGACTTTTTTTGCCATGATAGTTAACTCCCAAGAATCTCTTTCTTTGCTTAAATGCCCAGAACTTGTATGTAAAGTCTCTGTAATCCTGATTTTCAGCCACCCAGGAGGTAGAATTGGAATATCATTGATATACTAGAAATGGCAAATATAAAGATCACAGAAACATGGAAGAAATACTCAAAATTATGTAAAGTGAACAATGCATACAAGACTGTAGCTAGAAAAATAAAAATAAATTAGAGGCTCCATACAACGGACAGCAGTAGAGTGCTAGCTTTTCTTTCCACAAAAAATTAACTTCCAACTGTACAATTGTGTGGAGTTTGTTGGTCGTGGTGGTGGTGATCCTTTGTTTTCAGTGACTAATGACATCCCAGATGATGTCTTGACATGAGTGAATTGGATTTAAGTGAGTCAGTTACTCAAAGCCTTTAGCCTCACTCTATTCCAGAATTGTCAAAGACAGTGGCAAGACAAAAGTCAAGATGTCTGGCATTGGCCCAGGATGCAGTGGATGACCTTGGCATCTTCCATGTCTGCCCAAGCTCTAAGCACTTCACAGCACCTGCTTCAGCCACCTTCATGGCCATTGGAACAAATTGTTCTCTTCCACCCATTCTGCCAAGTCTTCACATGCATGAGATAGACATCTCTCTAACTCACTGACAAGTCTGAGGTCTTTTGGTTACCCTCAATCTAGTTTAGTCTGTCTGCTGAGATGGTTTACTGGGCTGTGGCTGCTGTGCATACTACACCTTCTTTCAGCCACAGGTGAGAATTGGGTGAAGGTGGACATCGAAGGTGGATGAGCAGCCCTAAAGAAGGGCTTGGCAAGCCCTCACACCAGAGGTGCTATTTTTTTCATGAGTACCCGATATGCCCCACTATGAGTTAGAATTTATATTTTATGCAATTTTGTTAAACTGTTTTTAGCTGTAGGAATAGGGGTTGTCTCCTTAAGCAGATGATCTAAATGGTTTGACCTAAAGCCAAAGGCCCTGGATACAAGCCTCAGCTCTGTATTTATCCCATATATTCCATTGTATAAGATTGCATTGGGCCTCAGTTTCTTCATCTGTAAAATGAAGCAGTTAGACTAGATAGCCTTTAAGATTGCTTCTGGCTCTTAATCTATGGTCCTATGATCCTACCTTAAGGGTAGTTTGTGAATTTATTTGTTTTTGTCTTCTGTGCCCCAAACAAACCAACAAAGAAAAAAATCAAGCAAAAATAAATTGAATAAAATGAACAGGTTGTATTAGATGTATAAGGTACCTGCCAGTTGTTAACCATGTGGTCTATGTCCTATTTGTTTTTGGATATTCATTTTGAGTTTTTTCTAATCATAATGATCAATTTTTTCTAATCACTCCCTTAGAGGCCAAGTGACACAGTGCTAAATTGCTGAACTTGGGGCATGCAATACCTGGATTCAAATTGCATTCCTGACCTTGCTGTCCATGTGACTATGGGCAAATCATTTAATCTCTATAAACTTTAGGACAATTGCCCAACACTTATCAACTGAAGCAGCCCTGAGTATCCTCAATTTGGGATCCAGCAAAGAATAAATATTTTTAGTCTCAAATAGTGCTACATATACATTTACTATATTTGTCAAGTGATATAAAAATATTAACAACAAAGGATACAAAATGAAAAGTAATAATACAATGCAATACAATACAATACAAGAGGAACAGTGATGGAAGATCAAGGCTAGTCATGGACCTTTCATCTTGAGAGAAGTTTAGAAATGGGACATAAAAAGTGGAGCAGAGCATCATTTTTAGCATTCCTGTAAATAAAAATGCAAAGTTGGACACAGAAAATTATGTCCTCCCATCCATAGTTCATGCATGAGAAGAAAGAAAACACATCATTGTTATTTTCCTTAGGTAGAGTGAAGCATCATTTTCAAGATCAGATTCTTATGGCATAATTTCATATTTTAAATGATATTTTGTTATCTAAAAGTCAATTGTTATATATGTCTTTGAGAGAAAGGGGAAAATGTGAAATAGATTATTATGTGCTTCATATCAACAGCTTTAAGGACTTGTGATTTTGTCAGTGTGAGAATCCATTCTACTGAGGCTAAATCAAATCAATCTACTACTGGACAGGTGGTCTTCAAGGGTTGCTGTCATTGAAAAATTAATCAACACAAGGTTCACTTGGTGATGTGGCCCTTGTATTACAGACAAAGTCTGTCATTGATTTTGTACTCAAAGCCTTTCATGGATGGGAGCATTTTCCAGAGCTTTAGCTCTGCCTACATAATATTTAAGAACCTAGCATCACCTCCGTGTGAGGTAGCACAGAATACAATAGGTGGGAAGGAATATTATACATTCTTTAAAATTCCAAAGACATACAGCAATTAATGCTGAGTCTGAGGATGAAAATTACTTCAATTACTGTTTCTACTAAAAAAAAAAAGAAAGAAAAGAAATTTGGATATTTGGCTGTGTTGGATAATTTGCATGTTTTAACCAGTCTTTGAGGTTTAGTGGATTGAAAGCTTGCCTTGGTAAGGAACACCTGGGTTCACCTCTTGCCTCTGGCACACATTGGCTATGTTAATTTAGGCAAGTGTCAATGTCAAACAAGTCTCTAAGTCCATAAGTTCCAAAACAGGTACCAATCATATATCATAGAAAGAAAATAAAAAAGGAAGGAAGGAAGGAAGAAAGGAAGGAAGGGAGGGAGGGAGGGAAGGAGGAAGGAGGAGGGAAGGAGGGAGGGAGGGAGGAAGGAAGGAAGGAAGGAAGAGAGTGAGGAAAGAAGAGAAGAAGGGAGGGAGGTGTATGTAAGAATGTCAATAAATAGAAGCATTCTTGATCTAATTAATTAAAGCAAAAAATGTTGTGCCTTTACAATCCTATGTCTACATTTATTGTTACCTTAGTGTAATTTGGCAATTAAAACAACCTCTCAAGCTGCCAAATGAATGGGGCAGTGAAGTCTCTCTGAATACTTTTTTTATATTGGCAGAGGATCACATCGGCTCATCTATGTTTAATCCTATGTCCATTTCAAAGTGCTTAAGCCTCATCTCTCATATGTGTTATGTCACATATGGATTCCCTTTTCAGATTGGGATTCTTTCTCCTTCAGCTCTAGCTTTCGACAGGACTCTTCTACCACCATCCCACCCTCAGCCCACATCCCTTTGCAACTGATCAGAGTTTGAATGAACACAGGAGGTGGCAGATACCATGAGGCAGAAAGGCTTTGGAACCGGTGGTGGTGTGCCTGTATCGGCCATAATCCATCTTGATTTGTGAACTTCTCCTTTGGAAGTTACCCATGTGGGCAAACTCTGGGAAACCTCCTTTGTCCTATTTTTCCCCCTGCCTGTGTTCTTGAGACACAGGACACTGAGGGCCTTTGTTTTTCAAAAGCATTTTTAAAAGGTGACAAACTTCTCTCTGTGAAGTATTTAAATAATAATTAAAATAAAAGTTGTAATTAGGATCTGGAATAACTACTAAGTAGAAGAACAAAATCAAAGCCAGTGTCCAGCATTCTGGGCATTTTATCCAGAGATTTCTTGGGTTATCCCCTGCTCCCTCTCTAAAAGTACCTCCTGTTTAATGGAATCAAACTTTCTCCTTGACGTCAAGTTTGCTCATTATTTTATAACCAAGAACTTTCTCCAATAAGAATGTTGACTTCATTCTATGCTTCTTCAGGTTTTGAGGCTCCCATAAATCCTGTAGAGAAAAAGCTTCCTCATGTCCTAGAAGACTTCTTGCCTAAGTAACATTTTCATTCTGATTCTCTAAAGCATTGGTCTCCAAACTTGTTCAGCTACTCACCCCAATCAATTTTTTTTAAAAAATAAAAAATGGGCATAGGCCTCCAATATTAATTGATCTTTAAATTTTATAAATACATTATTATGTGAATATATCATATATTATGAAAAAATACACAAATTAAAAATTTTTAAGTTTGAGTTAAAGATGAAATTAAAACCTATTTTAAATGGTAACTATCAATGGAATAGAAAAAAACTTTTTTTTGCTTTTGAGAGCATTGTGATTTGATTAAATGATCTCGACTATTTTTACAAAATTCCTGTTCATTAATAATTATTTAATCCTGTTCATTAATAATTATTTAATTAATCAATTAATGTAGCTAGCCAAACAGGTGAATATCTCTTTAAAAAAATACTTTTTAATGAAAAATATACAACATAATAATCCAAAAATGAGTTATGGCACTATTGAATGAACATTCTAAAATTGCAGTAAGAGTCATGCTTCTGTGTAGATATCCACTGTATGCAATACAAAAACATGTAAAAATGAGTTATCTCTGATTTCAGCTCTATGGAAAGCTTTGTTTATGAATCCTTTTCTTTTTCTGTTCTTCTAATGAATGATATCATGCCTTAATTTACTATTTATGTTTGGATGTCTTCATTTCTTTCTTTTTTTATGATTACAAAGACCAAAAATACCATTTGGGCTAAGGTAAATGACAAGGAATTGTGCATAATAAAACTAAAAGGTAGATCAGGGCCAGATTGGGAAGGGCCTTAAATGCCAAACAGAGGTGTTTATATTTGATTCTGGGGTACTTGAGGTGAGAGGTGATGTGGCCAGAGTTGAGCTTTAGGAAAATCACCTTGGCAGCTGTAAGGAGAATGGATAGTAGGGAGAGGCTCAAGGAAAAGACATCAATTAGAAGGTCATTGTAATAGACCAAGCAAGAGGTAATGAACAAATGATCTATGATGGTAGTTGGGTGAGTGGAGAGATGGTGGAGATTTTGTGGAAGTAAAAGTGTCAAGATTTAGGAATTGAGAATTTCTGTGGGGTGAGAGAGCATGAGGAATAAAGAATGAGACTGAGGTTTAGAACCTGGGTGACCAGAAGGTTGGTGGTACCTGCAAAAGATTGAGAAGTTCAGTAGAGAAGAGGATTTGGGGGAAGGATAATATAATGAGATCTAATCTGTTGCAAGACATCCATGTCTGTTCATTCTTTGAAACTCACTGTCACTGGATGTCACTGTGGGGAGGCCCCAGTACAAATATTGGATGGTGATTAGATTATAAACACTTTGAGGGACTGAAACCTGATGCATAAGGGGAAGAGATTGGGAGCTGTCTTAGTGGACCAATTATCTTTCTACTCATTGAGGATTTCCCCAGGACCCAGAGCAGAGAAGAGAAAATGTTTATCCATATTCTTATGGCTACCAAAAACAGAAAGAAATAAGAGAGTCCAGAACTTCCTGGAAATAGAATCTAGCAATTGGCTGGTGACTTCATCTTCTATACTAAGGAATTTTCAGGAAATTTTCCATTTTCCCATTATTCTATCCCAAAGGACACGTTGAATAGGAAGCCTATCGCTCTGAAGAGAGAGTCAAGGTTGTTTACAAAAGAGGAAGTCATGGCTATAAAGGATTTAGGAACAAAGGGTGCTGTCCACATGAAGAAGATGGGTTAATCAAGAAAGAGCAACTAGTTGTCAACCAAGTACCTTCTACTATACAAAATGGTAGAAGCATACTCATCATTACCACATATGGTAAAGGCTATGCAAAACTGAATAAGCATTCTTTTATACCAGATCTTATTTTAAGGGGAGGATCGGGACATAATAGAAAAAGCACTGGATTTGGAGTAGGAGAACCTGGCTCCAAATATGATTCTGGTCCTAGCTGGTTGTGTGCCTTTGGATAAATCATTCATCTCTTTGGGTCCCAGTTTCCTCATCTTTAAAAAGAGGAGTTTAGACTGGATGATAATGATATAATAATTAATATGTGTATAGTGCTTTAAAGTTTGAAAAACATTATCCTTACACCAACCCTGAGAAGCCAGCAGAGCAATTATTTGCAGATAATGTGGGGTCTAAAATTGTCCAATCTACAACAAAAAACTGAGGTAGAACTTTGAGCCAATGGCACTTTATTAAAGAGCCCATTGTCCCCTCTAATGAAATGGACTTCAGATCTTCCTCACAATCTGAGATGTCACCTTCCTCCAGGGCCTTAGTTTTATGGTGCTTGATGCCCACGTGGGACAGATGAAGTAAACTAAAAATGAAGAGCCTTATTGGGTGATAGATCTTGACCTTGATCTTCCAGGATGACCTACATAAAATACAGAATCCCATTGATTGACAAACAAGCTGATGAGCAGACCTTGACAGAACTATCTTGACCTTTCAGGAGGTCATACAAAGCTGATGAGCCCATCCATGGGCTGGGCTAATAAACAAATGTCAACATCCACATGGGTCAGGAGACCAGTACCAGGCCAGTACCAGACCACTGACCAGCAAATAGGGCAACTTGTTATTCATGTGTTCAGGGCTATCTCCCCATATTGGGCAATAGAGGGATGATGAAGGATGGAGGGGCAACAAAAATAGCTAGGGGACTTTCCATGTCATCCAGTCACCTCTGCCATGCTGGGCTCAGTCACCATACAAAGGCAAAAACAAGGGTGAGGCTCCTCTGATTAGTTCCTATGATTAAGCAAGTGAACTTACAATCTACAGTTCACAGCTCTGTGGCCTAATATACAGAACTTACAATCATTACCCCTGTGAATTCATATCAAACTGATCATTGCTGATTGGAATAAAATAGGGCTCCAATTAATCATCTATCACAACGAAGAAACTGAACACTGAGAGTTAAGTGATTTGCTCATGGTCACATAGCTTGTAAGTGTCTGATGCAGGTTTCAAATCCAGAACTCCTCATTCAAGAACAACACTCTCAAGGATAATACTCTACTAGGACACATAACCCCCACAAGGTCTCCTTCCTATGAACTTGGGTTTTATATCAGTTTATGTCTGGAGCAGGTAGGTGGTGCAATGGGTAAAGTCATGGATCTGGAGTCAGGAAGATTCATTGCTGTGTGACCCTGGGCAAGTCACTTAACTTTGCCTCAGTTTCCTCATCTGTAAAATGAGCTGGAGAAGGAAATGGCAAACCAATGCAGTATCTTTGCCAAGAAAACTCCAAATTGGGTCACAAAGAGTCAGATAAGACTAAACAACAGCAACAATACTTGTTTTATATCACTTTTTCACTCAACCTTTCTGATGATTAACAGTCAACTTATTAACAAGTATTTATTAAGCACCTAGGCAGAGCCAGGCATGGTGTTAGATGCTAGGACAAAGGAGGACTCCATTCCCACACTCAAGGAATTTATATTATATCACTGAAGATAATATACATACATGAGCATAAACAGAATAAATGCACACAGAATTAATAAAAATAGGTTCAAGATGATCAAATACATGATAGTTAGGAATCAAGGACTTTAGCCATGATGGGGGAGGGGATCAATAAAGGCTTCACATGGAATGTAGTGCTTGTACCATGTCTTGAAGGGGAAGAAGATTTTATGAGGTAGAAGTGTGGAGGAATATATCATGGTAGTATCTTCAATAAAAACAGGGAAGAATGGAAGAAGAGTAGGTTTTTGGAGAAAGGTAATTAATTCATTTTTTAACATATTGGGTTTGAAATGCTTCCAGGCTGATAGTGATGGAGAATAAAATATCAAGAGATGAGGGATGAATATAGAGATTTATGAATCTCATAGAGCTGATAATTAAACCCATGAGAGCTGATGAAGTCATAAAGAAGAAAAACTATTAAGAACTTAGTTACAAAATGTTATCTACAAGAGATAAGTGAAGGAGAAAAAAATTGATCTAGAGTCAAACAGCAGAAGCATTGTGGTGGGATTTCATGTGGAAGCACATCCGTGAAAGCATGAGGTCATGAACAACACAATTCAGCCAGTTGTATTTGGTTCACAGTTAATCATTGACGTCACTGCCTTTACAGATGGGCTGTCTCCTTGATCCCCTGGAGAACTCACATATGCCCCGTGACCAGAGCTAGGTAATCTTTCTCCAGGGATGAGAACTCAGAAGTGAGCTCAGCTGGTATAAGTCAGATGGGCATCTCTAGGCTATAGCCAACTTCTCTAATTTTATAACTGCTTTCTTCCTTAATTCTGATGTATGTCGCATGTGGGCACTGGAACAGTGTCAGCTGTGACACCAGGCTGAAAGAAATATAAGTGAGCTTTCTCATGTGCCACCATGATTGACAATGGGTAAAAAAAGCAAGGAACCATGACTTTTCCAAATTCTCCATCTAATGAAGACATAGAATCTCCAGATGGACACAGTACTTTGCCACTGTTTTGATACTGTATATATAATGTCTTGGTCAATTTCTCCCTTATTTTTTTTTTTGCTTTTTAGTGAGGCAATCAGGGTTAAGTGACTTGCCAAGGGTCACACAGCTAGTAAGTGTCATGTATCTGAGGTTGGATTTGAATTCAGATCCTCCTGACTCCAGGGCCAGAGCTCTATCCACTGTGCCACCCAGCTGCTCCAATTTCTCCCTTAAATTTAAGTGACTCATTGGAGTCCTTGACTGAACACTTGATGGAAGCATTTAATGAAACCACTAGGAAGGGATATAAACATACACTGAGTAAGAAGGAAATTTATTTCTACATATACCAAGTGGAGTTTTCCATAAGGACACAGCCTGTCTCATCAAAATCACAGGACTTCCCTACTACCAAAATGTAAGGGAGATCAGGCAAGGGCCTAGCTTAGCATAAAGCTCAGATTACCAGCTCTAATATATTGTTGCTGGTAGCTTTTACTAGGCATTCCATAGAGCACCATTTTGAATAGGCATATTCCATCTATGTTGCCATAATGACTCCTTCTCTGCAGTGTGCCATGTTCTTTTTGTTTGGCATCCTTGATATCCTTAACATCCTATAGGTTTTTAACTTCCAGGCTGGGGACAGTTTCTGTTTCACATCCGTGATTCTTTTGTTTCTTCTCCTGAAAAGCGCCTATTCTATTTTTACTTCACAGGAAAGCCTAGCTTTCACTATGTGCCTCTGATACTATATTCTTTTTCACGAGTCTATGTTTCTATATCCTCTGTCCCTAGTGTGAGGGTGATGCCAAAACCATCCCCACTCCATTTTGCCTTGATAACTTGACTAGCTGAAAATACGTCTCAATCAATCAATTATTCATGGGCCTCAGACTTAGTGCTCAAAGACCTTTGAACTATAATGACATTTGCACAAGAATCATGTTCAGATAAACTGAATAAACTTGGCTATGTCCCAGAGATCTTCTATAAATCAGGCAAGTTAACAAGGGATTAATTCCAAAACTTGAGGCAAGTATGGCTTTCCAGTGTACCTCTTAAGAGAAAGTGCCAGGCAGGGAAGGGCAGGGGGAGGCTTCAGTTTTGTGCTTGAATGGTTCTCCTTCTCTTCCCCCTCCATTTGGCTGGAGGAGAACCTTGCAACCTTCAAAAAGTCTCAAAGAGTTTTGACCTTCCATCTTCCTTTCAGCACCCTAGCACAATTCCTGGATCATCTGGTGACAGTATCTCTACCATGAACCAAGGACAGGTGGATGGAGATTCACAAAACTTAAGGAGAACTTCTTGAATTTCCCATGAAGGGGAGAAAAGGACTTCTAGTACCTTGAAGCCAGGAGTTATCCCTTTGCCACATCATCATCATCACCATCATCATCATTGCTAATATTTATAAAGCACCTACTATATAATGCTAAGCAATTTACAAATATTGTTCCATTTGATTCTCACAACAGCCCCTGGAAGGTAGATGTCATTATTAGCATCCATATTTTATAGATGAGGAAACTGAAGCAAACAGAGATTAAGTGACTTGCTCAGGGTCGCATAGTGTCTGAGGCTGTATTTAAGCTCAGGAAGATGCTCTGTTCACTGTGCCACCAGCTGCCTCAACATGTGTTTTCTAAGCTGAACTTTGTATATATTTGTGGAAAGGTATGTCACAAACTTGGGAGGGATGTTTTGCATTAGGTATTTGTTTTGTACCGTCTCAGTAAATGCCCCTTTTCTAAAATATGCTTAAAACTGGTTAAGTTGATTTTCAATTGGTAATCTTGGGGAAATACACTGGTGCGGGCTCAAACTGATGGTTTTAGAATACACCTAAGGGTCTTCTTAGGGGAACCTCTAGAACATTGCAGGGGAGATGCAATTTCTAGGGACCTGACTCATCTGTAAGAGTGAGATTTGGGATAAGAATCCCTAGGCCTTATATAAGTTATATTTGGGGACTCATTTGGGATGTATTTGGCCATTTGATCATTTAGAGGGGCCCTAGAGGGATTCTACACTAGATATTTTCATTGTAAAATTCTCTAGTTTCCAGGATACACTAGAGAAAAAATTGGCCATTTTTTTTCATTCTTTGTTTTATGTTATTATTTTACTGATCCTTTTTCTGATATATCTTTTTTTCAAAGTCAGACCACTTCTTTTTGAGATGATTTTTGCAGACTTTTGCCTTTGTTGGCTCATTGAATGTTCTCATATTGATTTTTGCTATATTACTGAATCCTGCATAAATAGTGATTTGATAAAGAAAAATCATATTTGATTTGCCTTTATGCTGTACCAGTATACTATACATATTTTAAAATAATGTCATACCAAGTACATACATATACAGTATGTTACAAAAGTCTTAGTTCAGTTTTAAGCTTTTAACAGCTTAAAATTATTATAAAAGCTTAACAATCTCAGAAAGCCTTCTGGGATATCCTGCGTATGTATCTATCTGGTATGATTTGCTATTATAAAATAGACAGTATAATATATACGCATGTATAGAAATAATAAGTACATATGCTCATATATAATATACAGGGTATAGTAAAAGTCAGTGAAATTTTAAATTTTAATAGTTTAAATCAGTATAAAATCTTAACATGGTTTAATAGTTTAAAATTGTAGTAAGACTTGTATGACACCCTGAATATGTATATTTAAAAAAACCCCAAAAAAGAATAAATAGTGATTTGAGGCCAACAGACATGTAGAATTTGCATCCTTAAGCTATTGGTGCCTAGCAGTTAGCCTAGAGCCCACTATGACAGCTCATACAAGTTCATTTTTTTAAAGTTTTATATAGACACAGAATGCTTGTGATATTAGTGATATCTGTGACATGAGTGTGCACAGCACATCTAAGATCTTTTGAACTGTAGGTTCATAGGATGAGGATTGCCTGCTGACATAGAAACCTTTGAATAATCACCACAGTGCTTAATCTCTTTACTTGGAAGCCTCACTCCTACTCAAGACTATTGTAATCTTGTTTTCTTTAGTTTTTAACAGAGCCTCCTTGCCCTATCATTGAGTGGATTTGGAATTCCAGTAGAACTGCACTAGTCATGGCAAGGATCTATTAGGAGAAACTGCACAGGCCCATTGTTATATGGACAGAGAAGAAATCTGAATCTCTTAGAGGCTCATGTATGGTACATGGACCACTGGAGAAATTTTGTTGTGCTCTCTGAAGAAAGAGATGCCTAGGGATTTTGCCTGAATCTCCAGTAGAATGGTCTATGAATTTCAGAGATTCATTGTTAAAATGAGGGTTGTCTTTTATTGTTGCAGAGACAGAGGAATTTTGCTGCACTCAACCCACTCTTTGAGTATGACTCCAAAGCGGAGTGGGAATCATGGTGAGGATGACTCAGTGGAAGAGGGAAAGGTAAAAGTTCCCCAGCTCCAACCCCGCCCCAAAAAAAGCCAAATCAGTTTGGTTTCTCACCTGAAGGTGAGAGGGTGATTTCTAGTCAATCCTGAGTCCTAAACTCCATCAAGAAGAACTCAAGCAATTTAAAAGTTCTGAAAGGACTAGGATTTTGTTTTTGAAATAGAAAGCTTTCTTTTCTTTTCATTTCTTTTTAAGTGATTAAACCTAGCCGTGTTATGAGTCCAGAGTAAAAGGGCTTCTTTGTTGGGAAAAGGAAGGGCCAAAGTCACTGACTCCTACTTGGACCCAATGACAGTTTTGAAATAGTTGTTGATACCCAGTAGAGCCCAGCATAGAAGGATCCCTCCATGGGAATGGAATAGAGCAGGGAAGCCACTGCACCAGGGCTGCTACAGGAACACACAGAGAGGTTTGTTTGATTTCTCACCAGAAGAGGGAGGGGTTGATTTCCAGTCTGCTCCAGGTCCCTAATCCCTATGGAATGAGTCCACAAACTTAGGAAATACTATAAGGGAACAGCCTTCCTCTGTTCTTTTTTTCCCCCCTTCATTATTGTGTTTGGGTTGCTGAAGGTCCATTTTTAAAATAGTAACAGTGGTTAATATTTATATTGTGCTTTAAGGCTTGCAAAGCAGTTTACCAATATTATCTCTCATTTTCTTGTCACCAAAACTCAAGAATGGTAGGTACTATTCTTTTCCCCATTTTAAAGATGAGGAAACTGAAGCAAACAGAGGTTAAGTAACTTGCCCAGGGTCACACAGCAGATAAGTGTCTTGGACCAGATCTGTACTCAGATCTTCCTGATTTCAGGTGCAGTGATCTACCCACTGCAATACCTAACAACATGAAAATCAATAACCTATGAGGACTTTGTAAAAAAAATGGTACTTGTTTGTTAAGTTGTACCATCATGTATGGAAGAATGTGAAGTAACAGATTTGATTATAAACACAAGGAATTTTCCTAAGACTCTTTAGTATAAGGCAATCGGGAAGGTATTAAAAGGGTCAATACTGAGCCTTCCCAAGTCACTAAAGAGCTACCCAGGATTTCATCTTTGCCAAACACACTCCAACAGATTTTCTGAAGGCAGTAAATACTAACTAGGGGAAAATTGTAAAAGTCAGACTGATGCCACCCCCATCCCATTTTAGCTTTGATACTTCAGTAGGTAAGAACATGTCTCAAATCTGTCAATCACTCAACAGGCTTTAGACTAAGTGCTAAAAGGCCTTCAAACGAGAATGGAATTTGCAAAAAAATCTTATATGGGCTTCCATCCAAATCACTGACAGAAGGTAGTTCCTGAAAAACATCTCTCAGAAGGAGTGAATCCTCCCAATGTGGTACTGAATTTTTGGCATGATTACCCATTTGTCATTTTTTTCAACATGTTTCAGTATGTCCGTGACATCAACTATGTAGGCACTCCCTCTATTGGTGCCAACCACAAGACCTACACACCTTCCTTAGCTGATGGTTTCACAAAATGCTACAGAGAGAAGCAATAATCACCAATTCCGTGATGATGAACTTTGAACATAATTTGGCTGATGATCAGATGATAGGCAAGTACCTTCAAGGGGATGGTGTCCGAGGCTTTCCAACATGAAAAGCCCTGAAAAAGCTTCTCTGCAATCAGCACATCACTTTTAAGAATCTAGGGTCATGTTGGCATCATACTGAGGAGTGGGAATGGGACTGAAGTGGAAGTTAGTTGACCTTCCTTTCTGTAGTTTAAGATCTACACTTTGTACTTACTCTACCAAAAGAGTATACATTTCCATGATTAGAAATTTATTCAGGGGTTGAGTCTTTCATAATTGAAATGCCAAACTCTTCCCAAGACTTTAAAAAACAACATATAAGAGCACTAAATACAGTCCTAGTGGTGTGCAAGAGTCAATAATCCTTTACAGGACCCTATTTATGAACAGGAAGAAATTTACTTATACCTTATCAGCAACAGAAAATGCTGCTGCCAGAAAAGGAGATGACAATTGAAGATGAATAAGAACAATTTTGAATGGGTTCAGAAAAAACCACAGAAATGAATAAAAGATGAGAAAATGAGACCAAAGGAGAAAGCTTTGAAATTAGATGAATGATCTGTAGAAGAAAGGTTGACTTTTGTATTATGTGCTTGTTGGTGGAGTCATCATCATTGTCGATGGAATTCCAATAAAAATTATTCTGAGAAGGACATTATCTCACTATAATTCATATCTGTTCACTGCACTATTGGACAGATGGATAAAACATTTTATTTATTTATTTTTTGTTTTTGTAATTAAATAAAAGCATTGAGATGTAAGCTTCATTTTTTAAAGACTAACTGAAAGCATCATTAGAATAGCTTAACACATAGAACAATAGAGATGATATGGACTACAAACTCTCCCCACCTAGCTTTAATTTCTCTGATTAAGGCTCTGGAGGTTATAAGTTTGTAGAATGGTGGTATCTGTTGAAAAATGGTGCTCTTTAACTAGCCAGAAGAATAGTCAGTATTCATGGCTGGACCCTGCCAATATAACAAAAGTAACAAAACTACTAAAGTTAATTTATAGGTTTAATGTTATACCAATTAAAGATCTAAAGGAATAACTCAATAAAATAATAACAAAATTCATTTGGAAGAAAAAACCCTAGAATATCAAAGAAAATAATGAAAAATTGTAGGAATGTAAAGAGGATGGCAATTCCATACCACAAACTATCTTATAAAGCAGTAGTCTTCAAAAGCATTTGGTATTTTTTTAATTATGTAAGAAAAGCAAAGGGAGAATGAAAAATAATAGAACCCAATAACCCAGTGTTTGATAAACCATAAAACATAGATTACTTAGGAATTAACTACCAATCTGATGAAAGCTGGAAAGCAATTTGGCACATATTGTATTTAAACTAATATGGATATTAAAGCTCATACAATAACAAAATAAATAAAAGAAAAGAAAATCATATTCCTCTCACAGCTATGGGCAAGAGATGTGTTCTTAACCAAATGAGATAGAGAGACAATTACAAAAGAAAAAAGAGGTCATTTTGATTACATGAAATTGAAAAGTTTCTTCACAAAAAAAAAATTAACGTATCTAGGTTAAGAAGGAAAGCTGTCAAATGGGGGAATATCTTTGCATGAAATTTCTTAGATAAGGGTTTGATATATAAGATATATAGACAGTTTATCTACCTATCTACATATATACATAAATGTATATGTAGACTAACATGTATATATATACATATATGTATACCCATATACATATATGTACTTGTGATGCATGTGGATATGTTACTATATGTATGCTTATATATAGCTATATACATATACATGCACATGTACATATACATACACACACATATGGTTAAAAGTGATTCCCCACTAAATTGGTGATCAAAGAATATGAATAAATTCCTCAAAAGAAGAATTTCAAATGATTAATAATCACATATAAGAATGTTACAAATCACTAATAAAATCAAAACCAAAACAACTCTAAGGTTTTACCTTACACTCCACAAATTGGCAAAGATGACAAAAGTTGGCAATAGTCAGTGTGGATAGGTTTGTAAGAAGGCAGACATCCCCGTGCATTGGTAGTAGAACTGTGACTTTGTACAACTACTTTATTTTTTTTTTATTTTTCAAATTTATTTAGTATTTTATTTTTCCCCAATTATATGTAAAAACAATTTTAACATGTGTTTTTAAAACTTTGAATTCCAAATTCTCACCCTGTCTCCCTTCTCATCCCCCTCATTGAGAAAGCAAGCAATTTCATATAGGTTATGACGTGTGTAGTCATGCAAAACATACTTCCATACTAATCATGTTGTGAAATAAAACACCAACCAGAAACAAAAAAAAAAACCTCAAGAAAAATAAAGTTTAAAAAGTATGCTTCAATCTGTATTCAGGCACTATCAGTACCCTGTCTGGGGACAGATAGCATTTTTCATCATCAGTCCTTCAGAGTTGTCTTGGATCATTGTATTGCTGAGAATAGCTGTCATTTACAGCTGATCATCTTACAATATTGCTATTACTTTGTATGCAGTACATTTTACTTTGCATCAGCCCGTGCAAGTCTTTCCAGGTTTTTCTGAAAGTATCCTGATCATCATTTCTTACAGTACAATAGTATTCCATCACAATCACATAGCACAATTTGTTCAGCCATTTCCCCTTTGGTGAGCATCCTCCCAATTTCCAACTCTTTGCCACCAGAAAAGAGCTGTTATAAATATTTCTGTACATATGTCACTTTCCCTTTTATTTTTTGGGTTATCTTTTTTTGGTACAGACCTAGCAGTGGCATTGGTAGATCAAAGGGCATACATAGTTTTATAGCCCTTTGGGCATAGTTCCAAATTGCTCTGAAGAATGATTGAATCATTTCACCACTCCACCAGCAATGCACTGATGTCTTGTTTTTCCCATATCCTTCCAATATTTGTCATTCTCCTTTTCTGTCCTATTAGCCAATCTAATAGGTATGAGGTAGTACCTCAAAATTGTTTCAATTTACATTCTTCCAATCAACAGCAATTTAGAGCACCTTATCATATGGAGGTAGACAGTTTTTATTACTTCATCTGAAAACTGTTAATACCTCTTGATTATTTTCCCAATTTATGATTGCTAAATGTATTTCCTTCCATCCTGTCCCTCCTATCCTGTGTATCCTATGTTATCTCTCTCCTTTCACCCTGTCCCCCCTCAAAAGTGTTTTCCTTCAGACTACCACCTCCTCCAATCTGCTCTTCCTTCTACCTCCCTTCTGTTATCCTTTTCCCTTCTTACTTTCCCATAGAGCAAGATATATACCCAATTGAGTGTGCATGTTATTTCCTCTTTGACCAATTCTAATAAGAGTCAAGGTTCTCTCACTCCCCCTGACTTCCCCCATTTTCCTCTCCACTATAAAAGCTTTTTCTTGCCTCTTTTATGTGAGATAATTCACCCCATTCCACCTCTCCCTTTCCTGTCCTCTCAGTAAATTCCTCTTTCTCATCCCTTAATTTTATTTTTCAGATATCTTCCCTTCATATTCAACTCACACCTGCACCCTCTATCTATATATACTCCTAAACTACACTAATGATGAGAAAGTTTTTTATGAGGCGCAATTATCATCTTCCCATTTAGGAACGTAAACTGTTTAATCTTTTGGAATCCCTTATGATTTCCCTTTCCTGTTTACCTTCTTATGCTTCCCTTAAGTCTTGTATTTGAAAGGCAAACTTTCTGTTCAGCTCTGGTCTTTTCATCAAGAATGTTTGAAAGTCCTCTATTTCATTGAATGTTTATTTTTTCTCTGAAGGATTATATTCAGTTTTGCTGGATAGGTGATTCTTGATTGTAATCCTAGCTTTTTTGCCTTCTGGAATATCATATTCCCGGGCCTCTGATCCTAGAAGCTGCCAAATCTTGTGCTAGCCTAACTGTGGCTCCACAATACTGGAATTGTTTCTTTCTGGCTGCTTGAAATATTCTCTCCCTTACCTGAGAGCTCTGGAATTTGGCTATAATATTCCTGGGAGTTTTCCTTTTGGGGTCTCTTTCAGGAGTTGATCAATGGATTCTTTCAAATTCTATTTTACCCTCTCATTCCAGAATATCAAGACAGTTTTCCTTGATAATTTCTTGAGTCTCTTTTCTTTTTTGCATCTTATTTTGGGTTTTTTGTTTGTTTTTGCTAGGCAGTGGGGTTAAGTAATTTGCCCAGGCTCACACATCTAATTAACTCCAAGTGTCTGATGCCAAATTTGATCTCAGGTCCTTCTGACTCCAAAGCCAGAGCTCTATCCACTGTGCCACCTAGCTGCCCCTCCTTGATAATTTCTTGAAAGATGATGCCTGTGTTCTTTTTTTTTTATCATAGTTTTCAGGTAGTCAAATAATTTTTAAATAATCTCTCCTGGATCTATTTTCCAGGTTAGTTTTTTTGTTGTTGTTGTTTTTGTTTCTTCCAATGAGATATTTCATGTTGTCTTCTGTTTTTTTCATTCTTTTGGTTTTGTTTTATTGTTTATGATTTCTTATAAAGTCATTACCTTCCATTTGCTCCATTCTAATTTTTAAAGAATTATTTTCTTCAGTGAGTTTTTGTACCTCATTTTCCATTTGGCCAATTCTACTTTTTAAGAAGTTTTTTTTTTCAGTTAATATTTGTGCCTTTTTCCATTTGACCAATTCAGCTTTACAAGTATTCTTTTCCTTACTGGCTTTTTGTACATCTTTTACCATTTGGCCTGGTCTGTTTTTGAAGGTGCTATTTTCTTCAGTACTTTTTGTGTCTCTTTTAACAAGCTGTTGACTCTTTTTTCCATAATTTTCTTGTATCACTCTCATTTTTCTTCCCAATTTTTCCTCCACTTCTCTTACTTGATTTTGAAAATCCTTTTGGATTTCAATTTCCTGAGACCAATTCATATCTTTCTTGGAAGCTTTGGATTTTGCAGTTTTGACTTAGTTATCTTCTTCTGAGTGTGTGTTTTGATCTTCTTTGTCACCATAGTAACTTCCTATGGTGAGAATATTTTTTTCTGTTGTTTACTCATTTTCCAGTGTATTTCTTGACTTGTAACTCTGTTAAAGTAGTGCTCAGCTTGCTTCAGGGGGTTTTGTGCAGATGTTTTCAGAGATACTTCTAGGGATGTGTAAGTTTTCAGTTCTTCCAAGGTGGTATGATCTAAGAAGAGGTGTGTTTACAACTCCCCTGGCCTGTGCTCTGGTCTGTGAGGAGAGTCCTGGCTCCACTGAGGCTGCAGGCTCTACTACGATAGTGCTCCTATTTCCCCTCAAACTGCCACCCAGAACTATGACCCAAATCTGAGTAGGGGCAATGCAATAGAGTCCTACTCCCAGTGCCAGGAAAGAGATCCCTGCAATCTCTTTCTGATCAGTTGTTCAACCCTCTTACCATCTGTGGGCTACGAGCTCTGGAAGCAACTGCTGCTGCTGCTACTGAATCAGTGGCTTCCTAGGTGTGCTTCTGGTTTGCTAGGGCCCAGTGTGTGCTGGTGTATCCTAAACTAGACGGTGATTTTCTCTTACCCATGTGTGACAGACCTTTCCTGCTGCCCTTCTAAGTTGTCTTTGGCTGGAAAATTATTTCACCACACCATTTTGTGGGGTTCTGCTGCTTCAGGAATTGTTTCATGGCATTATTTAAAGGTCATTAAAGGGGTTTGGGGAGAGCTCAGAGTACCCACCTTTTCTCTGACATCTTAGCTCCACCCCTGTACTATCACTTTAGAAAACAATTTGGAAAATAATTATGCAAATAAAGTGACAAAAGTATTCATACTCTTTGACACAGTGATTCTACTATCAGGCTTATGCTCCTAGAAGGTCATTAATAAGAAAAAAAAAAGCCTTCATTTACATCAAAATATTTTTAGCAGCATTCTTTGTATAGCAAAGACTAGGGAACAGCTAAACAAATTGTGTTGCATGAATGCAATGGCGCTTATTTACTAAGCACTTAACTATGAGACACTCATTATGCTAAATAACAGGACTATAAACACAAGCAAAAGGACAGTCTGTATCTCAAAGAGCTTAAACTACAAAGAGAAAAGACAATACAGGGAGCTGAAAACTGTGCGTGAGAGGAGAGTGGGAAAGGGAAGATATTCACTGGGGGAAGAAGTAGAGAAGAAGTGCAAAAGCTATGGACTGAGCCTGTTTTGAAATGAAACAGTGAATATGATGAAGGCAGACACACATGGAAAGACTTACATGAACTGATGCAGAATGAAGTAAGCAGAACTAAGAAACCAGTATACCTCATGACTATAACAATGTAATTGGAAAGACCAACAACTATAAAACAATAAAAAGTGAATGTTATAAAACTGCACAGGATAACATGGCCTCAAAGAAGAGATATGAGAAGATAAGTCAAGTCAACAGGAATTTAAGGGGCTCCTATGTACCAGGCACTATGCTAAGCACTGAGAAGGTATGCAGAGCAAACAAAAGTTCCTGCCCTCAGGAAGGTCATAGTTTATTTGGGGAAGACAATATTCAAACAACTGCATACAAATAAGCTATGTACAGGATATTACAGGAGGGTCTGCAACAGCTTATGGAAGAATGTGCGATTTCACCCGGGAAGTCAGGAAGTCTGGGTGGTGGAGACAAGAAGGGAGAGAATTCTGGGCGTGGAGGACAGCCAATGAAATCAGAAAATGGTTAGTATCATTGGACAGCAGAGTGAGTGGAGAGAAATAGGTGTATAAGACTAGAAAGGTAGAAAGGAATCAAGTTATAAAGGATTTTAAATGCCAAGCAGAGGATTTTATATTTGAGCTGCTGGAATTTATTGAATAAGGGAGTGACGTGGGCAGATCCATGCTTTGGGCAGGCCAAAAACAAGAGCTAAGTGAAAACATCCTCCCCTCCATTTTTTTCATAGAGCTGGGAGAGACTTCCACAGGTGTGGAACTCTCATATGTTTTTAGACTTTTCCAATGCACTAATCAGTTTTGCCTATTTTTTCTCCCTCTTTTTTTCTTCATAAATGATATTAATTACATAGAATGGTTCTCTGGGAGAGAAAGGGATACAAGCAAAAATTTTGGCAATGTAAAAAAATATCAATTTTTAAAAGAAAAAATAAAATGAAAATAATCTCTCAAAAATACTCTTAATTTTTAGAGGAAATTAAGGTGATGTAAGAGGAAAGATATCAATAATCTTATAACCATAAAAACAAGGGGGGGGGCAGCTAGGTGGCACAGTGGAGAGAGCACCGGCCCTGAAGTCAAGAGGACCTGAGTTCAAATGTGGCCTCAGACCAAACACTTCACACTTACTAGCTGTGTGACCCTGGGCAAGCCACTTAACCCCAATCGCCAAAAAATAAAAATGAAAAAAAAAATAAAAACAAGTGGAATTAAATGAATTACTATTACATTAAAAAAAAAAACTATGGGTCAATGTTATATGTGAGAGCCTGACAAATATCTGCTGTGATGATTTGACATCTGTTGGTTCATAAAGTATAGTGAGCTTCTAGGTTATAATTCCGGGCACTTGATCCTAGGCTTCTCAGTATTTGGTGGGTATAAGATGATGATACTACAATGATACTCTCTACCCTGAGTCTATATATCTTTGAAGACACATTTTTTCTTGGTCAATTGAACATTAATGGCAACAAATTTGTTTGTTTGTTTTTTGCTGAAAAATATCTCCCAGAAGAAGTTAATGCCCCAGAGGTGCTTTCACAGTTAGTACTATAAGATTTTTGTAATTTGTCATCACATATGCATACTCATATTTCATGTCCTTCATGCTTCAAGGCACTCAGAACACCATCAGTGTGGGTCCTCCTGTTCTAGTATTAAGACTATGTCTAAACAATTGTGAACAATTTTTTGTGGTAGTGTTCCATTAAATTTGTGCCATTCTGAAATTCTCAAAGACATTTAGGGGTTTTTATTCGTAGCATTGATATTTCACTCACCTTTGTCAGTTCTCCAAAATTTCCCAAAAAAGTAATGTCTGTAATCCATGAGGATAATTCATCTGTAACTTCTAGTAGCAATGAGTAGGTCTTGCATCATCATTGTTATCAGAATGGTATCATTATCATTGTGAAAATTGCCCCCTCCAGACTTTGACAAGAAGATAATAGCTAATAATAACAGCTAATATTTCTATGGCATCTACTATGTACCAGACATAGTGTTAACTACTTTACAAATATTATATCATTTGATTCTTGCAACAGCCCTGGAAGATAGGTGATATTATTATCATCATTCTGCAAGTGAAAAAAGAAGTGTCTGAGACTAGCTCGGAATTAAGGTTTTCCTGAATCCACACTCAGTGCTTTATCTACCGTCCCACCTAGATACCCTAGATTCAACTTGAGGCTTTGAATACTTGTTTTTGAAAGTCAAAACATCGAGAAAATGGGCTTGCTCCCAAATTGTAGACTGCCCTGGTACCTTATTTTACAGCTTCTCATTTTCATAAGATCAGCAGGAAAAATTTAGAACTGGGGAACCATGAACCTCAGAGTTGTTTGGTCACTACTGGGCAAATGGCCACAGATTGCAAAGATAAAGATTTGGGAAATATAATGAATGGTCAACACGCGTTAAAGTGAAGCTTCTTACTAAAGGGAACCAACTCTTAACCAGGAAGGGTGCAAAGTAAAAGAAGAGAAGAGTCTACATATCTCTGCATTTTCACTGCCTCCTGAGAGATAAAAAACTAAAACAAAACCAGAACAGCAGAGCCTAGCCAAGGGAGAAGGATTGGTGAAGCTTTTGCCAAATCTAGGATAAGCATCTCAGCTCATTCTGATCAACAGAGGGCTTCAGATAAACTCAAAGTAAGGGTTGGCAAAGACTATAGGTACCATTTGGGGAGCTAGCTCATGTGAGTGAAAGAATAGCTTCTACTACCAGTGGAGCAGCCAAATCAAGGGAATCTAATGGAGACATCATGGCCTGCATGGAATTACTCTAGTTCAGCAACAGCAAAATCTAGTCAAGCAGCAGAACCACCTCACTAGCCCAAAACCCATGGCAGTGGTAAATTTTATGAAGGCAGTAAAGAAAGAGAAAATATATTAAGACTCTATAGTTCAAGAAAAAGATTGAACATAAAGAGTCTTACAGTTCCAGTGTTGTAAATTACCATTTTCCCTACGTGTATGTGCCTCACTGTCATAGTACTATAAACGTGTCTACTCAACTCCAAAAATACTATTTATATTGATGACAGCATGTGCCTTGATTTTATGAAGAAATGTTTTGATACTATTATTCTTGTTCGTTTGTTTCTTTTGTTTTTTGGTTAGGCAATGGGGTTAAGTGACTTGCCCCTGGTCACACAGCTAGTAAGTATTATGTGTCTGAGGCTGGATTTGAACTCAGGTCCTCCTGAATCCAGGGCTGGTGCTCTGTCCACTGTGCCATCTAGCTTCCCCTGATACTATTATTCTTGCTATCTTATTTGAGTAAATGTCTTTGTTAAGAGATAATTGAGTCAAATGATATCTCCTGAGCCACCAGGGGCTGAGGAGATACAAGGTTAAAAGTGTGGTCATCCACAAATATTACCCTTAGAAGCCAAGGTATCAGCTGCTCCCACTGAGAGACATCAACCTGAGAACAGAAATGTAAGTTCATAGGAGTGAGTCATGGACATTTGGGAAGACAGGAAGGTTATGTTATTATTCATCCCACTATAATGTTTTATTTTTTGATAGAGTTCATATAGAAAAGGTTCGGACAAGTTGCTGTCCCATTATTATGCTTTTATATTTACTGTTTTTTTAATGTTAATGTTTTGCACAGAGAGACAAAATAATTTATTTTTAAATTGAATAAAGTATCATAATGTAAATCCACTTTCTGTAGGCCTGCTGAAGGCATCTTTAGAAGAGTTCCAGCATTGTTGTCTTTATTGTTGTTGTCTTTAATCTGATTTTTAATTCATAGACTAAAACAAGCATTTCTATAACACAGTACAATAAAAAAGATGATTGTACATGAAACTACAAATCTACCTTGCCCAACTTGCTATTCCATTCAAATACACAACAAAGTTATTATTATTATTAAGCATAATTATTATAGAAGTAAAAATTTCTCCTTCATGTGCTACTTTACAGTTTAAAAACTCTTTACACATATCTCATTAGACCTATTTAACCTTAGAAAAGAAATAGCATAAGGAACACTGTCTTCAATTTGTAGATGAGGAAATTGAGACTCAGAAAAGATGTGACTTACTGCTTGAAAAGTATAATTATATAATTATGATCCACTATTTCCTCTCTCCACTGGGGGAAACACAGAGGAAATGGATTTGTTAAAAGGGAGAAAGTAAGAGATTTGGAGTGAGAAGACCTGGTTTCTTATCCTGAGCACTCCTACTTATCACCTGAGTGATCTTGAAGAAGTTGTCACCTTTCAGAGCCTCAGTTTCTTCAGCTGTAAAAATTAATAAGTTGGACAAATGACATTGGATGGGCTTCCTATTCTAAATCTATGAAATGAGAAACCGTGATTTGAAGGATGCCAGAAAAAGTTAGATTCATTGCAAAGGAGAAATCTCCACACTAAGTAACTGAAACATGTCATTGATGGAGAGTTATGAAATGCCTTTCTCTAGAGATACTTAGGAAAAGGTCAGAGACATATTCTCTGGTTTGTTTCCAGGAAGAATATACTATGAGACTTAATTGTTTATGATTCCATGAATTGTTGAGAAAGGAAATATTGCTTCTCTTTCAAGAGATACACTTTAGTGCACAGAAGAAATAGATTTTTTGTTTGTGTTTGGGAATCCCTGCCCCAAACAAATTCTAATGTCACATCTTCCTGTACTATCACATAAACTTACATTCTAAGTGTTTCCCAAGATTCTGCTAAATTCTGGCTTACTCTCTTGTTGTTTTCTCTTTCTTCATGTGAATAAGCATTCTGACTTTCTTTATAAAAGGTAGTTCTAATAATAATAACATTTTTTAATTCAGGAAAAAATGTAAGTTGCCATGAAGGGATAAATGGACCAAATTATATGTGAATGGTCTGTGTCAAATACAATCCCCAAATCAGAAAGATTTTGTCTAAAAAGCAGTATCCAGGTCTCAGCTTCATTTAACAAGTATCTGTAAAACACCTAGTTAAATCAATAAGTATGTCTTAAGTGTTTAATGAATGATCAGCATCCCCAGGTAAGTGCTGGAAAATATCAATAGTATTTGAGGCACTGTGTTAGGGGCAACAGATTAAAAGATTAAAATAAATTAGTTCCTGCCCTCAAGAAGCTTATACACAACTGGAGAGATACAGTGGAGATATAATAAATACAAAGCATTTATTGTAAAGTAATACAAATGAATTTCAAGAGAAGAGTACTAATAACTGGAGGGATTGGGGCTGTACTTGGAAGGAGGACAGAAATTAGAAGAAAAGGGAACACATTTCAGACATGGAAGACTAAATATAAAAATGCACAGAGAAAGGAGATGGGATGCTGTGTCAGGGCCAACTTGACTGGAATAAAGAGCATGAGAAGTATGATAGATCCAAGGCTTAGACTTGGAAGAAAGCTAAGAGGCCATTCAGCCCAACAGAAGGGGACCTGAGGCCAAGAGAGATAAAGGGATTTGCTAAGGACATTAATATGAATTAAACGAGAAAGGTAGCTAAGAGCCAATATCCCACTTTCCAGGTCTTTTGTGAATAGAATTCATAGGATTACAAATCCTTATTTAAGGTATAACCACAAATGCAAACCACAAAAATGAATTTCCTTAGCAAGATTGATAATACATTTTGAAGAGCAAGTTTTATACTTACAGGCTGCAACAAGCAGCCACTTTTATTCTCATATGGGGGGGTCATTTGTTTGGGGTTCTTTTTTTAGTTTAATAATTTTTTTGTTTTGTTTTTTAATTCATGGGACACTTCTCAATATTTACTGAAGAAAACCTAATTAAAACAAAAAAATGAATATCTGGAAAGGAAAAGCAATGTGTACATTTTTTAGTTAAGAATTTTCTTTTTACTTAAGAGAATGTTGTACACAGTAACAGCAATATTATTTTAAGAACAATTTTGAGCAACTAAGTCATTGTGACTATTATAAATACCCACATTAACTATAAAGGACATATGAAGGAAGATGCTATCTGCATCTAAAGAAAGAACTGATAAATTAAAGTAGTATAGAATGATTTTACATATCTCTGTGTGTATGTGTGTGTGTAATGGTAGTCATCACTAGGGTGGGGGGGAAGGGAAAAAGATGTCTACATGATAACTTTATTATACATTTAAAAGGAATAGCAAGTTGTATATAATAGATTTGCAATTTTATATGAGATCTTCTCTTTTATTATACTGTGTTATGGAAATATTTGTTTTAATCCATAAATTAAACATAAATTAAACAAGAATTTTAAAAAATGATACACAGAAAAAGACTTTCATTTTATGCAGATGGGTACTTGGTTTTACCACTGGACTCTGCTGTGTTTGCTTCCAATTATTCCTCAGGTTGAGACAAAGTTCTCTAATTTCTTAAGGTTGCCCCTATAGAGTTGAGAACTCTTAATTCCAGCACAAGAATTCATCCAAAAACCACTCAGCAGTATCCATGATTTTTTTACAAACTTTTCATCAACTATTTGGATTACCCTCCTCAGTTTCTTTTGTGTTATACAAATTTCAAGCTTTGATTCATATGATATTACACCATGGAATTGAGTGTTCCCCTCTAGATATGACCAAGGAAAAATCTGAAACTGGTAAGACCTGTGAACCAATTGTTAAACAGAAAAGATTTCCTCTGTGAAAAAAATACAAAAAGCTTCAAAAATAGAGGCCTTAATTCCATATAACGAACCAGTATTGTATACCTACATTCTGAGATTATCCCTGAGATTCCTTGACTCTCGGAAAGTTAGGTGGCACAGTGTACCAAGTGCCGGATTTGGAGCCAGGAAGACTTGACTTCAAACACTGTTTTAGGCACTTCCTAGCTGTAGAACCCTGGACAGTTACTGAAATTCTGTCTGGCTCAGATTTGTCATCTGTAAAATGGAGGTAATAATGGTACTTACCTTCCAGAGTTATTTAAGGTTCAAATGAGATCTCATTGTAAAGTACTCTTTGTAAACTTTAAAAGTATTA
Organism: Phascolarctos cinereus; assembly: GCF_003287225.1. Classification (NCBI taxonomy): domain Eukaryota; kingdom Metazoa; phylum Chordata; class Mammalia; order Diprotodontia; family Phascolarctidae; genus Phascolarctos; species Phascolarctos cinereus. The sequence continues at coordinate 7,124,008 of NW_027556402.1, read as the reverse complement.
TAAAAATACTATATAGATATATAAATATATATATACATATATATGTAGATGTAGATAGATAGATAGATAGATAGATAGATAGATAGATAGATAGATATAGATAGATAGACAGATAGATGGTCACTACCATCTATTCAAAATTTCCACCCTTCCTCTGCCCTTTTTCTATGTCTCTCCAAACCAACTTGACTTGCTTATGTGACATCATGGAAATACAAAAGGACATTTACTTAAAACAAGATTAAGTATTTATCAGGGAATGAAGACTGACAAGGGTAGCTAGGTGGCACAGTGGATAGAGTGCCAGGCCTGAAGTCAGGAAGACTCGTCTTCCTGAGTTCATATCTGGCCTCAGACTCTTACTAGCTGTGTGACCCTGGACAAGTCACTTAACACTTCCTCTGTTTCCTCATCTGTAAAATGAGCTGGAAAAGAAAATGGAAAACCACTCCAGAGTCTCCCACAAGATACGCTATAAATGCTTCCCTCCTCCCAACCCAACCAGAGCCTGCACTGATGAAGCCCCATCACTTGTGTCCAGCACAGATGTGGGGAGAATGAAGTTCCTAGGAAACACATGTCATGCTTGGCCACAGACATTTTCCTTCCTTTTCAGAACTCTGCTTTGTACTGGCCCTACCCCAATCACCTGGGGTGCTCCAAGTCACCATATCAAATGCCCAGTGCATTCTGAAAATCCAGTAGGAATGTTAAACCTCCACCTTTACTGTACCCACTTATCTTACCCCACCTTGGACTACCAAAGAAGGATTTCTTCTGCTTTACCCCACCTTGGACTACCAAAGAAGGATTTCTTCTGCTCTGCCATACAATAAGAAAAAAAAAAAAAAAGGTTTTCTAGCTGAAGAATAGTTAAGGTTCAGGCTGTGCATTTGCAAATGGTGGAAAATTTTGTTTCCATTTTTAAAAAGACCTTTCTCAATGCATGTCCATGTACAGGGCTCTGCACACAGGCACCTTCTCCATGTGTACTGGACTAAATGAAATGTCAGAACCCAAAGTGTGGTTCAGATTAGATTTAGGCAAATACCTGACATCAATTGTTGTCCTTGCCAACAGGAAGTTATATTGGAGGGTTTGGGCACACTTGACCAGCAGACTCAGTCAAGCAGTGCCAGCTCTACTCAACATAAAATCATAAAGGCATTTGTTGACATAGTAAATCTCAAAAGTATGTCCTGGCAGAACGGTGCGCTCAACAGGACAAAAGAAAGGGGATATTGAGACTCTGTCTCCATGCTAACAGTGTACCTCAAGGCCAATTTTTGGATTAGGAGAGCCAAAGTAACTTGCCAAGAGAATTAATATAAAATTGGACTAGAAAGGTAGGGAAGAGCCAATATGTTTTAAATGGTATACAGCACCAGCCTCCAGTGTCTCTGCACTCCAATCCATATTCCACACAGCTAACAGGATTTTTTTTCAGAACCTCGGGTCTAATCATGTCACTCTCTACTAAATTAACTCCAGAGGCTTCATGTTACCTGCGGGATCACATATAAACTTCTCTGTCTCACATTTAAAGCTCTTCAAAACCTGGCACCTTTTTGCTTACCCGGCCTCTTTCTTTCTTTATTCTTTCTTCACCACAGTCTGTCCCCCAATCGTATTGTCCTACACACTGTTCTACACATATGACACTCCATCTCCCATCGCCTTCCCTTTGTCTTGCAGTGCCCCATGCCTTGAACACCCTCTCTCCTTCCTTAACTCTTATACTTCCTGGTTTCCTTTGAAATTTGGTTCAAGCATTACCTTCCATATGAGACTTTTATCTATTCCTTGTAGCTGCTAGTACTTTCTATATCACTATTTTGTATTTTTTTTTAAATACTATAGAGGCAGCTAGACGGTACAGTGGATAGAGCACTGGGTCTAAAGTCAGGAAGATCTGAGTTCAAATCCAACCTCAGACACTTGCTAATTGTGTGTGCTGTTGAGTCATGTCTGACTCTTCCTGACCTCATGTGGGGCTTTCTTAGCAAAGATACTGGGGTGGTTTGCCATTTCCCTCTCCAGCTCATTTTATAGATGAGGAAACTGAGGCACACAGTGTGAAGTGACTTGCCCAGGGTCAAATGGCTAGTAAGTATCTGAGGCTGAATTTGAACTCAGGTCTTTGTGACTCCAGGCCCCATACTCTATCCACTGTGCCATCTAGATGTGTATAGCCCTAAACAAGTCATTTAACCTCTGTTTGTTTCAATTTCCTCATCTGTAAATTGTGGATAAGTATAGCACCTTCCCGCCAGGACTGTTGTGAGGATCAAATAAGATATTTGCAAAGGGCTTCGCACAGCGACTGGGACAAAATGTTGTTTTGTCCCTCGTTTTCAAAGAAGACCAATGACATCACGGGGCGATGTCTTGACCTGTGCATGAATTAGATTCAAATGAGGCAAGAGTCATGGAAGTCCAGTAGCAAGACAGAAGTCAGGACAACCAGTGATGAGCCAGGATGCAGCGGATGACGACCTTGGTGTCTTTGATGTCTTAGCAAGCTCTAAGCGCTCTGTAGTGCCTGCTTCAACTGCCTTCATGGCTGTTGGAACAAATTGTTCTCATCTGCCATTCCACTAGGGGAAGTCTTCACATGCTTGGGGTAGACATCCCCCTAAGTCATGGATGGGTTTGAGACCCTTCAGTGCCCCTCAACCTGGCTTAGCCCATCTCCTGAGACGGTTTGACTGAGGTGCAGCTTCTTGGAGCCACAGGCGAGACTTCGGTGGATGAACAGCCCACGTGCTAGAGGTATCAGGCCTCCTTCACACCCCGTCTACCCCTAGTGGGACATAATGGGCACTTAACAAGGGCTCCTTGCCTTCCTCCTCATATGCCAATGAAAAATCTACAAGATATCTGTGAAATCAGAGGTCTCCAGCCCTGTCTTATACAAACTGTGCAGACTTTTATGTGTGTATCCCCTTTTTTCATTAGAAAGTTAGTCCTTCCAAGCAAGGCCTCTTCCTTGGAGTCACCAGCACTTCCTATAGTTCCTGCCTCCTATTTTTTGTGCCATCAATCAGCAAGCAATTATTAAGAACTAACTGTTTGCTAGGCACTGATCTAAACACTAGGGATATAAAGAAAAAATGAAAAGCTCAGTCCCTGCCCTCCAGGAGTTTACATTCTAATAGAAAGAGGACATAGAAATCCTTAAGTAAACACAAGGTATGTACAGAATGGATGGAAGGTAATCTCTGAGAAGGCACCAGCAGCTGAGAAAGATTTCCTGCAGAATGGGGGATTTGAGCTGAGTATTGAAGGAAACTTAGCCAGCCAAACTGTGGTCCCTTTCCCCAGCAGGTTCTCCAAGTAGTTATGTTCTTTAGGCTTATTAAAAACTGGGTATTTGAGTTTGATGGTGTCCAATTCTTCCTCATCTAGTCTGTTCCACAGATCTACTTTTCTATATTTTCTTCTACAGCATCAAAGAGTAGTGGTGATGATGATTTATAATACAATTGGAATTTTAGAAATGTTATTCCCTTTCTGTTTCCTTCTCTCTACTTTTTATTTGATTACTTCTCTTGATATCCTGAGCCTTTTGGGATCCAAATTAACTTTATTAACATTTTGTCTACCTGACCTGAAGGATGTGTGTGTGTGTGTGTGTGTGTGTGTGTGTGTGTGTGTGTGTGTGTAATTCTAAACATCAAGTGCAAACTGTGAAAAACTTATAAATCATAGACTCCTTGGCCTCAAGCTGGATGGGACCCTGAAAGTCCCATTTCATAGATGTGGAAACAGAGACCCAGGGAGGTGAAAAGTATTTTCCCAAGACAATACTGATATTGTCCATATCAATCAATAACGATGAGTGCCAAAGGTGAGATTAGAGGCCAGGTCCTCTGATCCCAAAACTAGAGATCCTCCCACTGTCCCACACAACCTCCTGTAAAAGGTCTTCCTTGATCATTTTGTTGGCATGGTGCTACACCTGCAAGCTGAATTTTCATAGTAACACTGTCCCTATTATTGATGTGGCCCATCCATGAGCAATGAATATATTTCTAATAGCTTTCATTTTAAAAAGAAAATTTCTTCAAACCATTTTCTTTATATATCTATCCAGTCTAAAGCTAACACAATGATTTTGCTAAAATATGGGTCAGATCTCTGCTCAATAAACTCCAAGTGCTCTCTATTCACTCTAAAATAAAATACATACTTCTCTGTTTAGCACTTAAGGCTGCTATTTACAACCTACCCCAAACCTATCTTTCCCAATTTATTAAACATTACTTTCTTTCCTACCTTCTACAATCCAGGCAAACCAGCTTTCTTGCTATTCTTCACACATATCCTTCCATCTTCCTTCTCCGTTTGTACCTTTGTCCAAGACGTCTCCTGTCCCTCACGTCAAGAATGCAAGCCCTTCTCATTGATGCCTCATTGATCCCTAGAGCCTTTCAGACTACTACCATTGACATAAGGTCTTTTTGATTCCTGAAACTGCTAGTGCCTTCCCTCACAACAAAAATTATTTTTTAATTTATTTTGTATGTACTGTATTTATATGTATGTATCATATACAAGTATGTATATGTAAGAGAAAGAATAAAAGGGAGAGGGAGAGGGAGGGAGAGAGAGAGACAGAGAGAGAAAGAGACAGAGAGGCAGAGACAGAGAAACAGAGAGAAAACAGAGAGACAAAGAGAGACAGAAACGATAGACAGAGACAGAGAAAGATCTGGTGTTCCCTAATAGAATGCTTGAATGTAAGCTCCTTGAAGGCAAGGGTTGTTTCATTTTTGTCTTTGTGTCCCTAGCACAATGCCTGGTACCTAGTAGCTAATATTTAATAAGCACTTATTAATGTATTGATTGAGTGTCAGTACAGACTTGGGACCTTTTGATCCAATTGTTATCCTCTTTGGACACTATTATCTTTATTATTAACATGTATCTATTGGTATAATTTCTTTTTTCTGTTAACTTAATTTTCAAATATATCCCTTTCCCGCACTGGCCCAGAGAGCTGTCCTTTATGACAAAGACTAAAAAGGATACCAAGAGAAAAAATTTCAGCAAAACTAGCCAACACACAATTGAGGCTGACACCATATACAATGTTCTATGCCCACAGTCCTCTACTTCCCCAATACAAAGGAGGGAGGTACATTTTTTTGGTCACCTATCCCTTCTAAGGCAAGTTTGGTTATTATAATTATTCAGTAGCCAGTGTTGTTTTGTTGTTTCTGTTGCTATTTTTACTCTTGTAGCTATCTTGTGTGTTGTACTCCAGGTTCTGCTCACTTTACTCTGCATCAGTTCACATGAGATTTTTCCTGCTTCTATGTATTCTTCTTTTTTTAATGGCACATTAATATTGTATTGCATTCTTGTGCCATAAGTTGTTTAGCCATTCCTCAGCTGATGGACCCCTATTTGGTTCCTAGTTCTTTCCTACTACAGAAAAAGTATTTCTCTAGATATTTTAGAGTATGGAGTTTCTTCTTAACATTAACCTCTGAGGTGTATAGTCAAGCCATGAATTCCCTGGGACAAGAACCATGAACATTTTAGTCATTTTTTTTGCATAATTCTGCATTGCTTTTCCGAACGGTTAGATTAATTCACAGCTCCACCAGAAGGGTATTAACATATCTGTCTTTAAATAACCCCTCCAATATTGACAATTCTCACCTTTTGTCATCTTTCCTAATTTACTGAGTATGAGATAAAACTTCATAGTCGTTTTGAAATGCATTTCTCTAATTATTAGTAATTTGGATCGTTCCGTCATATGGTTATCGGTAGTCTGAAATGCATTTTTTAGATTTTAAAAAAATGTACTTTGTTGTTTATCCATTAGGGAATGGCTCCTTGGTCTTATGCACTTGTGTTAGTTCTCTATCTTGAAGGGGCTTCAGAGACAATGTAATGCTACCCTCTCATTTTGTTCACACAGGTAGTAAGTGTCAGAGGTCCGATTTGAAAGCAGGTCCTATATTCTTTCCACTATACCATGATACTTGAAGCAAAGATTTTTTTTTCCAGGTCCACAAATCTTTTTTTTTTAAGTAGTTGCATTGATTTTGTTCCTTCATGACTTTGATAGAGAAAAACAACAAAAACAACAATGTTCAGATATTCTAATTAAAACATTTATTATTCCTTGCTTTAGATTCCTATCCCAATTAGGTTTTAAGGGCTAGGTTTACCTAACTATGGTCAAGGATATACATCTGCTTGTCTGCATTGAGATCCTAATGTTTCCTATCAGACCTTTTAGTAAGCTACTGTGCTTGAGATTCACAATATCAACACATGGCTCAGGTCTCATATGACTTAAGAAGTACAAGCAGTAGGCAGCATTTCATGGTACTGAGAGTTTTAGCAAGAAAAAAAGTCTTAGACATTTTTTCACAGCAGATTTAGTAACTCCAGTCCTTTTCATAGGCCCGGAATACCCTTCAAAACTCAGCTTAAACATCACCTCCTATAACACAACTTTCTTGACCTTTCTTCCCATTGTTAGTGCTTCCCACAACAGACAACAAATGACCTCGTATACATTTTGTATTTACTTATGAGAGTACATACTATTTCTCTGAGTATGAGCTCCTTAAAGATATGAACTGTATTATTTTTGTCTTTGTATTCTCAGCCCATAACACCAAGCCTAGGAGACACTTAATCAATTATTGGTGAATTATATGAATTCATGAATAAATCTGGCAATCATTGCATCCCATGGACATTCCCCAGGTTTAGTGTTTGTTAGAGAAAAGGCTTTCAGTCTTCCAGAAAGGAACCTCAGTAACAACCCCTGTTCCAAAATCCATATTAGTAGGATGACAAACAGCTGTTGAAACGGAGGAAGACCAACAATAACATTTGGGAAAATTCCATTTGTAATCCTAACTAACTCCTTGAAGGAATGGAAAGAAGGATCCCCATGCATTAAAAATAAATAACATCAGCTATGGTTTTACAGAAGATCTTGAGGTTGGGAAAAGTCTATGTGGGCCCTGTGAGAAAACTGAGCAAAGGGGATATGTCCAATAAAGCTGAAAATTGTGCCCAGGAATCCTCCATTAGTATATGAATTCACTGATCTCCATGGAACATGAAACGAATTATCGACTGGCATTTTGGCTTGTACTTAGTAAGCAGAATTGGGGAGAAACTGTTTACAAACTATAAAAAGAAAAAATGAGTGGAGGAAGAAATGTTTTTTCAGCAGATCCAGAAAGAGAATTACAAACAACTCAAATTTTAAAAAAATGTTTACACAGGCATGACCTTCCATTTTCAGTTGAAAAAAGGGGAGATCTTTGTTTAGTTAATAGGGATTCTATACACAAAATAATTCCATCCATGAGCTAGACGGGCATCATTCAAATCTAAACTAACAAATCAAACACAAACCCTAACATAATCATACTGAGCCACATCTGATGGTTTATAGGATAAGGGTACAACCAGAAAGGACCTCAGACATAATATAGTCCAACCATCTCATTTTGCATATGGTAAACTGAGGCCCAGGGAGCCTAGGTGACTTGCCCAAGGGTAATTAATAAAGCATCCATGGTGGGATTTTTATCCCAGAGTCAGAGACTACAGAACCTTGGTAGACAGGAGCAAAAAAACTTTAGTAAGGGAAACTCATTCCTTTCAAGGGCAGCCCATTCCACTTTGGGGACAGTTTTAAGTGTTCCAAAGGTTTTGCTCATATTGAGATTAAATTTGCTTTTTTCCTCCAATTTCCACCCACTGCCCCTGACTGCATGAACCAGGACCAATCAGTAATCATTCAATGAGCAAGCATTATCTTGCTCCCTTCTTTACACAGGTGGAAAGCCGGCTGCGCTGTCAAACGTGGCTATATATGTGTCAGTGCTCGGTTGTTCCTTTTCCCTTTCTTTTTAATTATAAGATATATAGAGATATATATTTATATTTATATATATGTATAGCTATGTATACATACATATATAGATACACACATATATATACATAGATCTACTATTGTATACCAGGCCTCTGCTGGCACTGAGGATACCAATATAAATAGTAAACACTCCCTGATATCAAGGAGCTTATGTTCTCTCTGAAAAGACAAAATTGCATATATACATCAATGGTCTCTTGAGTCAATCCATCACTCAAGGAATCACCCAACCATAATTCAAAGAATTACAAGATACTCCAGTCACAATGACACCTTATCAGGTGACATGTTTCTATTGAATTAGTCACTCAATCAAAGGCACCAGAAAACTCTCAAAAGTCTTCAAACAAAAAGCAAACCAGCTGGTCAAGCAAATTCTAGTAGCGGCAGCTGGAATGAGAAGAGCCTTTTCCTTCTCCCCGCCCCTTCTCTAGAGAAAGACCTTGTGAATAGCAAAGGATGGGAGATTTGGACTTCTCATTGGCCTCCTAACAGTATCCCCAAGAATAGCAGGTACTGGTGGCAGTGTCTACATTGAAAGCTATGGACAAACTAGGCACACCATGGAAAGATAGTTTCAGGACTTTCCAAGGTCACAACTTAAAATCTGCATCATGCCAAAGGAGAATTTCCTGAAGATCCCACAAAGGGGACAAAAGGACTTAGATCGAAAAGACTTCTAGAATCTATGGGTTATCCTCTTTGCCATGTATGCCTTTAAGATTAAGTTGACTTTCCCCTGAACTCTGAATGTATTTGTAGGAGGTTATGCTCCCAATTTGGAGGGATGTTTTGGATCAACTGGTCTTATTATAACACCTTATAAAATACCTGTTCTAAGAACTAGTTGTCTGATTGTCTAATTGATAGCAACTGATAGTTATCACTGGAAGTACAGTGATGTGGGCTCCTATTGTAACCACCTCGCAATCCGCCAGGGGTTCCCCCTTAGAACTCTGAGTAGAGGCACAGTGTCCATCTTCTGGGGACTGACTTGCTGGTACAAGCAAGACTTGGGTTGATAGCCCCAGAGAATGTGTTACATAAGCACATACAAATATGTGCATAAAATAAATACTATTCATTCAGAAAGGGTGTAAACCAGTGGCTGAAGGGATTGGAAAAGGCCTTGGGTAGGTTATAATCCTTGAACTGACCTTTGAAGGAAACTAGGGAAACAAAGAGGTGGATTTTTGGAAGAACTGCATTCCAAGGAGGGGTGAAGCTTGTGCAAAACCACAGAGATGGGAGATGTCATGTAAGAAGCACAAGAAAGCTAAGTATATAAAGGGAAATTACAGAAAATAAGCCTAGAAAGGTAAGTTAAAACCAGATTGTGAATGGCTTTAAATGTCAAAGAGAAGGGAGATGTATCTGGTCCTAGAGGTAATAAGGAGTCTCTGGATTTTATTGAGCAGAAGCAGCTGAGTAGAGGATGAAGGAGCAAAGGATCACAGGATCATAGATTTAGAGTTAGAAAAGATCTTTGGAATCTTTTGGGATCCTACTCCCAGAGGATCCTAAGAATACTTTTTAAGGTAGGTAGTATTATTATTCCCATGTTACAGTTGAGGAAACTGACACAGACAGAGGTCAGGTCACTTGCTTATGGTCACATAGCTAGTGTCTGCAGCCATATTTGAACTCAGTTGTTTTGGAATTCAAAGTCTATGCTCAATCCACTATGCCACCTTGCTCTTTTTAAAAGAAGGGAGCAAATGTGAGAGATATAGATCAACAACTAATTGGATACATGGGATGAAAAGTCAAGAATGATGCTAAGATTGCAAACCTGAGAGGAAAATGAGTCCTTTGACAGTAATAGGAAAAAGAGGGGTAGGTTTTGGGGACAAGATAATGAATTATTTTTGTACAGGCTAAGTTCAAGGTGTCTATGGGATGCTCAGTTTAAAATATTCAGCTAGCAGTTGGTGAGTCCAAACTAGAACTCAGGAGAGAGACTGGGGTTGGAAATGTGAATCTGTAAGTCATCCGCCTAATGATAGTAATTAAATCTATGGAAGCTAAAGAAGTTGTCAAAAGAAAGAGTACAGATTCAAGGGAAGAATGTCCAGGGCAGAGGCCGTGGACTATACCAAGAGTACCCCTAGAGTTACCATGTGGGTGTTGATACCAACAAAGGGCAATGGAGAAATGCGTGATAAGCTACAGCATACCAATGAAGAATCCATGCTTCATGTCATATCCTTCAAATACTCTGGGCTAAATATCCCTAGTTTCTGCACCTGATCCCCATATGGGATGATCTTCAGTCTCTTTCTCTCGACACCCTCCACTGTATCCCCACCTTTCCTATGATTTCCATAACTGAACACAATACTTCACATGTGGATGGTCTGATCAACTCAGAGAACAAAATTAATATCTCTCCAGCCCCAGACAAGAAGTATCAGAGGTGTTTATAGAGCAGGCCCTGACATAAATCTTTTTGTCTTTGTCTTTCTGACTCTGCCTTCTGCCCAACTTTTTCCACGCCTTTGCCTTTATCTCTCTGTCTTTGTCTGTGACAGAGGTCTCTCACTTTCTCTACCCCCACTCCCTCCTTCCTTCCTTATTTCCCTTCACCCTATCCTCTGCCAAAAAAAATTACAAGGCCCAAACTAGAAGTATAAATATGTAACTATTTTTGAAATGTCTTGTCAAGTTTTGCCAACAATGTTCCACAAACTTTGGAAACCTTCTCTTCTGTCTTCCTCTTTCACCGAACAGAAGTTCCAATATTTTTTTCTCCGTAAAAATATCTTCATAGTCTCATAACAATAAAGCAATGAAAATTTTTCTGGAAATCTAAATCTTTTTATGAAATAGCTGCTTTTATTCTAAATCAATTCAGGAAATCTCCAGAATCACTCAGAATTGAAGCAGCATGCAAATTGCCTCTCTGGCTGCCTATCCTGAAAGCAATCACTCTCTCTTTGTAGTTAATTTCCCTTCAACCTTCCTCCACACTGGCAGGTTGAGGTCTTCCTAGTAGAACAATAGCTACTATGACTCACTACTCTCAGGATCCTAGGTATAACTCTTGTGGTTGACCATTCCTAATAGCACTGTAGCTCATTAGCCCACATCAGTGTATTTCCCATCAACAAATCAGCCACCTTAGACTGAGAATGCAAAGAAACATATATTTTACAAAATATTATCCCCATGAACTGGGCTCACACTCTTCCACCAATGCACAGTGTCTGAGGGAAGAACAGACATCCACTTAAAGTGTATAGCGAGGCATTCATGTGGGGAATGTGTGGGGCCACTCTGAAACTATCTACTTCGATGTTCTCTTTCAGTCTGTTGAATTGTCCATAAGCATTTCTTGATGAGTATAGCTTCTGTGTTAACAAATTTTCTCTTGCTGAGTTGAGCAGATCCAGTTATGTGGACTGACACCTCATTAAAAAGGAAACAAGTTTTTATTCAACGTCTGCTGTGTGCCAGGTACCACTCAAGCACTTTTGCTATGATTTGATCCCCACAAAGACCATGGGAGATGGCTCCTGTCGTTATGCCCATTTTAAAGTTGAGGAAAGTGAGATTGAAAAAGATGGAAAAGAAGAAGGGAGGGCAACTTGCCCAGGGTCACTCAGCTAGCAAGTGTTTGATGCCAGATTTCAACTCAAGTCTTCCCAACTCTAGGTCCAGCACTCCTCTTAACTCTGTGGCATTTGTCAAGGTGCAAAATAGCTACCCATACCACATACATGCAAACACACACAAACACACACACACACACACACACACACACACACACACACACACGCACATACACACACACACACCCCAATGTCTACAGAGACTTCACTCACTGACACTTGAAATCAGCCCCGCTTGGCTTCAGACTGCCCCACCAGCAGACCACACCCTGAGAAGTCAGGGCATGACCCCTCTCCCTAAGCCATTCTTTCACATATATTTCACAAAAACAGCTCCAGTCTTCTCTTCTGGTCTTACTTACTAAAATCCACTTAAAATGTCATCTCTAATAAAATTTATTTTGACTTTTAAACTTTCCACCTGTTCAGAAAAGAGGCATATCCTGAATTTTTAAATCAAGAATAAATCTTCATGAGGAGCAATGGAAATTTAAGTGAGATGGGTAGTTTGAAAATTGGCTCCCTCGAATTCCTGGCTCCACCATGATGGAATGTTAGTGGGGAAGAGTGGAATGGGAAACTAGCCCATATTAACTCTAATTTTGCCATATTTGTTTTCCCATAGGATGGAGACAGATTAATTGACTCTTGTGGCTATACAGAACCTTGAGAAGACATCTATTTTGACGGTAAAGAACCAAAAGAGTCGAGGGGAACAGGATGCACCTAGGAAGATTCAAACAGCTGGCCCAATGTGGAATTTGACATCTGTCATCTCCTAATACTTCCATGGTTATTTGGGTTAGCTGTATGCCAATCAGAAAAAGGTGATTATTGGAGTAACTGAGACAGAAAGGTGTGCCACTAATGGCTGAAGAGGGGATATGTGAAAGTAATTCCAACAAAATAGAATATGCAAATAATAATTTATAAAACTCTAGTAAACTAATTTAGTTAATTCTCTTTGCCTCCCTCCAAGCACTTGAAACATGTTAGACAAAACACTTTCTATCCTATTTTTTTTTTAATCTGGATTATGTCCAAAAGAGAATGGCCACAACAGTGAAAGGACTGGTATGCATGCTGTACAAGTATTACACAATACATTCGATACAAGTATTGCTAGAAAAGAGTGGAAGGTTTTAGCCTGGGGAAGATGAGGCTCAGGGTGAATATAGTACCCATCTTCAAGCATCAAAAGGCTATCACTTGAAAGGATATGCAAAGTAGGAGTAATGGGTGGGAGTTTCAGAAAGGCAGATTTAGACTGATGTAAAGAAAACATTCCAGAGAGTTGTCTAAAAGCATACTGGAATGTCCCCAGAGTTCAGTTAGTCAACTAGCATCTATCAAGCACCTACTGTGTACCAGGTATCATGTTAAGCACTAAGGATATAAATAAATGCAAAAAATTAGTCCCTGCCCTCAAGGCGCTTCCAGTCCAATGTCACAAGACAACATAAGAAGAACTATGTACAAACAGGAGATGTACAGGATAAGTGGGTGGCAATCTCAGCTGGAAGGTTCTAAGATTAACGATTGGGAAAGGTTCCTTAAAGAAGGTGGGACTTTACCCAAGATCTGGAGGACACTAGGGAAGTCAAGAGGTGAGGACTAGGCCTGGAATGGGGCAGCCAGTAAAAATGCTTGGAGTTGGGAGATGAAGTGTTTTATGTCACTGACATATAGAAGAGAGTGGTGAGTAAAAACACATAGAAAGCGGCCAGGTGATAAAGGAGATGATGAGTTCCCATGCCTAGAGATTAAATGGTCATTTCTTGGGGATGTTGTAAAAGAGACTCCTGGTTAGGCAAAAAGTGAAATAAGTGACCCCTGGCAACTTATCCACTGCTGAAAAACTATGCTTGTGTGATTGCTATGTAGCACAGGGACTCTGGGCTCACTCACCAAACCTCCAATTAAATTGGCAGGACAGGTCCCCAGTGCTCAGCTACTGCTCTCCTCAAGGTTCTAGGAGTAAACCTAAGGGGATGTGGTAGTTTTCTAGTATTATCAGTCATAAACTCTCCATCTGGTGTATTCCCTGGGCAACACCTATTCATTGACATTTAATATCTCCTCAATGTCATTTCAATAATTAACATTAATTAGCTTTTACAGAGGAATATTTACTGAGAAGGAAACAAGATACAAAATGCAGCCACTTCCTAAACTGGGAGCACATTCTACCATCACAAGGTTGGGGGAAGAGTTGGTATTTATAAAATATTCCCCTCAAGTTCAATTTTCGGTGTAGCTAGCTGTTAGAAAGGTTGCCCTATTGCTCTCAGGGCATGATGTCTTGGCTACTGAGTCAGTTCACTGCTGGGAGAGGTCAAGAAGGTTACCCAGCTGTTTTGCAGTTTCCTCACTTGACTCCTCACCTGGCTCAGTTTTTATGTTATAACAGATTCAATGACTGATACCAACTGCTGGACATCTGATGGTTCAACCAATCACAAGATCGTAACCTGGTCTACTCAATCTCTGGTATTCACCATCTAAGACCAGGAAAGAAGAGATGAAGAAAGACAAAAAGAAATCATCACACAATGCATTTATGACCATGTGGTGGCCTGCAAGGGAGATCAGACAGCCTCAGCAATACCTGTGTCTGCCTCAGCTGCTACCTCCCACCCTACCCAGAGATTCACAGAATTGACTTTATCCTCATTTAAAATCCATCAAGAAAGACAGGGAGATTTTATTTATTTAAGCCTTTTCGTATACATGCTCAATTCTGGCTTATATTCAGTTAACATCGTTTGTCATTAACATGCAGTAAGCCAAGAGGAAACACAAGATACATGCATGTGCTCTGAAGCAGAAAGGGACGGGTACCTTCCAACATGGATTTCATCAAGCAGGTTTGGCAAGCCTCCATAATGGTTGGTATACACTCTCTGGGGACTGGTCAATAAAGATTACACAAGAAAAAAATTCATTCTAAGAATTTTTTTAAAGCCTCACATTTCACAGCTTTCTTAGAAGAATTTTGTCACAGCTTTCTTACATGGAGAAATTTTCTCTAATACATAGACTTCCTTCATCAATTTAAGTCCTGAGTGAGAGAACTCATAAGGGAATGAGCTAAACGTAAGTCCAGAGAAGTTATTAATTTTTCCTTAATTATTTCTATTCTTAATGAAATATTATCTCAAGTAATGTAATGGAAATAGTTTTTTTCCCAGTTTTAATACCTAAATGAGGTCCTCCAAATGTTCCCATTTACAGAAGATAGTGAGCTAACTGTGCTTGCTGTACCAAGCCCCAAAAGATGACAAAACTTCCTCAGTGTTTGTTGATTCTTCAAAAGGCCTCAGCCTAAAAGCCTATACAGGAAAAGCAAACGGGTTGAAAAATGGCTCCTGCACACACAATGACATTGACGACTGATTGAGTTAGTCCCTCAATAGACCTATCTGGGTCCGGTACAGATAAGTGGAGAACTGAATAGGAGAAAGAGCAAGGGCTACATTTTTGGGGGAAATGGAATAGAACTGTTTACCAATCCTAATATGTTCTCTAATGATATTTTTAAACACCAGTATCCTCCTGGCGAGATATTTTGCTTATGGATCTTAGAAACCCAATCTTTCAAACTAGAGGAAGCAACAATGATGCAGAGTAAGCAGTGGTCTACTGTGACTCATAGGTATTTTCCTGACATAAATATGCCTTAGCTAATCCTTTCCTATTACACATTTGTTCAGTTTACTTTATTTCAGTGCATGATTTTGCCTTTCCCTATGAAACTTCAGTCTTATATCTTCTCTCTGCCAGAAGAAAAATACAGCTATGAGGATCAGTGTCAGGGCTGAGCCCAGGGAAAAATGTGAAGTCAATGAAATATATCTTGTGTACCCTCTCAATAACCTTTCAGAAGCTCTCTCACTTCTAATGCTGCTTTTCCCTCCTCTTGGAGATTTCTCCTCTCTATTCCTTTCCTATCTCAGTTTCCTCTGAGAACACTCAAGTAGGATAATTCAGTGGATTCAGGACTGCTTAAACATCCCAAACTGAAGAACTGCCATTGGTGAAGCAACGTCCACTTGGAAGGAAGTCTCAAATGACCCAGGAATTATGTTTGACCTTGTGCTGCTTGACATTTTTAGCAATGACTTGGACAAATGCACAGATGTCATCTTATCAAATCTGGAGATGACAGAAAGCTTGTAGGGATAGCTAACATCTTTGAGGAATGAGTTTCCAAAAAGATCTTGAAAGGAATGAGATGAAAACACTAATTCAATTATAGATTTCTTTTATGGACTCTTTCATCATGTTGAAGATTATTCACAAAAATTCTACTCGTGTTTCACAGGAGACTCTTCAAAAATCATCCTCAAAAATCAAAAAAATGAAAAACCTCTCATTTTACAGAGGTTGCACAAGTAGTATAGAGCTATGATTCAAATCCAGATCCTCCGCCTGACTTCAGCTCCAAATCTCTTTCCATAATGTATTCCACCACATATTAAGAAATCACACCAGAGTTGACTGCTTTATCAGGAGCATATTCATTACTATGGTGAGATACATGTCTCATTACTACCTATTGTTGGTCTGTATAATGACTGAATGGATGGATGAATAGATATATGAATCAATGGATGGATAATTAGAATTTATTAATACCATTATGTGCCAAGAACTATACTAACCACTTGGGATTCAAATGCAAAGGGGCAGTAGTCTCTAACCTCAAGGAGTTTCCATTCTAATGGGGAGATATTTAAGGGGAGTGGCAACCAGGAAAAGAAATTATGTTCTAAGAAGTCACAAAGATGGTGAATAGAACATTATCAACACATCTTTTCCAGAGGCAATCGCAGTGCTGATTCTCAGTAAATTCTCAATAATAGGGCAAAAAATTACCAGGTTAAAGATGATAATAGGAGTTCCCAAGGAATGCAGTGGTTCCATATTTCCAGGTAATCACCACTCTGATCTGTTTTGGAGTGGGGAGCAGCAATGGCAGCAAAAGCATTAAAGACAATGACAATAAATTCAACTTTAAAGAGCTCAAAGAATTTTAACCTGGCATTCAAGATCCAATAAAGGAACATAATAAAAGCCAACAGAGGCCAAGTTTACTAAGAGGCCTAAGGGCACAATAAATGCAAGTAAATGGGATTCAGCTTTAATTGTATTTCTTACGAGTAATACCCATTATAGAGGAGAAAACACTTCTAAAGCCTTTCAGGAAGGCAAAAATACATCTCATAATCCTTCTAAGTAATGTGCCCATTGGGGCCTCAAAGACCCCCATCATTACCAAGTGCAACATGTGTTTCATTATGTACACATGCCCCAGACCACCTAACATGGTGTCATCTTCATGCAACACACTAGGGGAATCTTCTTCTGGGAGAGGACAACTGGGCACACATGGGCACTTTACATTGGCAGATATATACATGGCACACATGGTTGGAACAGTCTTTTTTCCATTGGCTTCATATCCAGGACTGCCTGTGTCTTGAAAACTTCCAGAATGATTATCATTGGGATTTTTGTTTCTGAAACATTGTCAGAAGGATTCCTGAATTCATGGATAGTTTTGTCATGTAGTATGAGAAGAGGGCCTGAGGGCCATTAATGTTTATAGTTAAGCTGTATTTTTATAAGCCTGTTAATAGGGTTTTTTTTGGTTTTTTGCTGTTCTTAGCTAGTTTTGCCTTGTTAGCTGTGTTTCGTTGATTATAACTGATCGCTGGGTGCTATGGTAGTTTGAAAATGTGCATAGAGTTAGGCATGCTGCCACTGCCTTCCCCTCTCAGGTGATACTCTGAAGAGTGCCATGTCCACTGTATATACTGTTCACGTAAATTATTTTGTTCTGGTTTCAATCATACCATCTGAACAGTACTAATTTAGGTACCAAAGGTACTAATGTTACCTGGATGCTCTGGGACCCAGGTTAATTACCTGGGATGCCAGAAAAATCAGCCTTGTTGTTTTAAAGTACTGATTTCTGTGTTTTTCCTGTAGGCTGTACTTACAGGTTTCAAGTTTGTCCCAGGAGCTGGGCTGAAAGGTTTTTGTGGGCCCTTGGAAATAACCTCCTCAGGCAACACAATGTGGACCTTCTAGTAACTGAGAAATCAGGAGAAATCAGTAAGAATGGCATAGAGGAAACTGTAGGCTTAATGTCAGGAAATCATACTGACCATGAAAGCCATCCACAAATAGAATCTGTCGCTGCTTTGAGAAGTAATAAGTTCCCCTTCCTTGAAGGCCTTTGAGGAGAGGTTGGGTAACTACTTGTTGAGCCTGTCATACTAGGGACTCCTTCTTGGGAAAACCAAAACTTCTCTCCCTACCCATGACTGTCATGGGCAGAGTTCTCATTGGTTCTCCCTTTTCCCCCTTTGTATTATGTACTATCATAGATGCAGAAATGGAAGTGTCCTTTGAGGTCATCTCTTCCAAACCCACTCTTTTTACAACTGAGGAAGTGGAGGATCAGAAACGTGAAGGGATTCCCAAGGTCCCAGCATCTAGTCACACCCAGTTCTGTTGAGTTGGACCTTAAAAGGCCCAATTCCTGATTTAAAGTGGGGTTTGGGGTTTTCTGCCAGTCAGGAAGCACTGCTGATTTACATGATCCTTAAGATATGGCTTCCAAAAAGAGGCAATTTTCAAATAATCAGCATGTATACTCTATGCTTTATTGGCATATTCTCTCTGACCTCAGGTGATCTGTATCTCCTAAAAAGTTCTGTATGCCCTAAAGGACCTTATCCTTTTTTTGTTTGTTTGTTTGTTTGTTTTGTTTTTGGCTAGGCAATGGGGTTAAGTGACTTGCCCAGGGTCACACTGCTAGTAAGTGTTATGTGTCTGAGGCCAGATTTGAACTCAGGTCTTTCTGAATTCAGGGCCAGTGCTCTATCCACTGTGCCACCTAGCTGCCCCTAAAGGGCATTATCCTAATGCAATACTTTACTTGTTTCTCTCACAGTCTCATGGCAAGAAGAGAACATTGGATACCCTGATGGTCTTAATAGCAGTTTTAAGCTACTAAACCTTACCATTGCATTAAAACTTCCAGGACACTGTCTGTTTGAAAACAAGATATCTACTACAGCTGTATTACTTTAATCCTTCAAGGATCTAGAAGAGACAGACAGATGGATGGATAAAAATTATCTGGATACTGTACTAAGTGCTAGGAATAAAAATTAAAGCAAACAAGACAGGCCCTACCTCATCATTCTAATAAGGGAAAATGATCCAAAAAAGTAAGTTGGAATGTGGGTAGGGGAAGAGAAAAGAGCACCTAATTGGGAACAAGGAAACAGGAGAGAAGGTGGAAAGGTCCAGAGAGTGAGTGAAGTCAGGAGTGAAGTTGCCATAGCTAGAGTGCCTCACGAAATGGTGGTCCAGGCTAGAGAATCACCAGTCCTGAGAATGAGCCTCAGAGTAAAGGTATCTACATAGTAGGAAGGCCATGGGTGAGGAGGTGAAGTTCAAAAAAAAGTGAATCCACCCAAGAGTGAAATGAGTCCTAAGTGGGGTGCTCCCTAACCCTCTACCACTTGGTAGGTAACCTTTGGGAGTAGCTGTGGCTGGAAACTTCACTACCCTGTCACCAAGTTAGAGTTGAACTTCTCCAGACTTAATGGAGCTGGTCCTTGAAAAACAGAAATGCAGAGAAACAGAATCTATGCATGAAGCTTTCCCAGTTTATGGGGACCTGCCCAAGCTTGTACCCCAGTGGCAGAGCCATCAAAAACTCTGGATCACTGCCATACCACAATGAGGCATAGAGGAGAACTTTAGTGGAGTTAAAGCATGACCGCAAAAGTACTATTTGACTGCAATAAATTTATCTGCGTATATTCAACAATGTTACTCCCCCTCCCCTGGGCCAAGAGACAGAATGCTAGAGTATGAAACTCACAGCTATATAAAATTAAAGTTTGCAAGTCCCTTTCACCATTGAAAGAAAAAAAATTCATAAAGAGACTTCTTGTAAATGTAGAACAAGTCACATGTAGAACATGTGCTGTTGCCCCCATCTTACAGATGAGAAAATCGAGAGCACTGAAATTGCTTGCCCAAGGCCACAGAGTGAGTAACTGTTTGAGTCAGGACTTGAACACAGACCTTCTGACTCCGACACCACCCTACCACACTGCCTTTCTACGTAACCAGATCTCTCTTGCAGATGTTGCATCTGACTTTTCTTGTGTCTGTTTCGATCCATGAGGAAAAGTAGAATTAGCTAGGGCTAGAGTTGACATTTTATGATTAACCAGTAGTAAGTCTTCTCATTTTTAGCTTTTTCTTCCTTCTCAAATCAACTTGTATTTATTTTTTGTCTGTATATGCTATGCCCCCTAGTAGAAGGATCAGAAGAATAGGGATGGTTTAATTGTTTTTGTATTCCAAGTGCCAATCACAGCGCTTTGCATATAGTTGGTGCCTAATAAATGCTTGTTAAATATAATTTGATTTGTTTTTGTTCCTCCGCAGTATCTGTAGAGATGATTTCAATTCAGATTTATATGTAGGAAGTAGAAGCACCATTAGGATTCTAGGTTGTTGGAACAAATTGTTTTCATCTGCTCCTTCCATCAGAGGAAGTCTTCACATGCATAGGGTAGACATCCCCCTCACTTACCAACCGGTCTATCAGTTACTTTCAACCTGGTTTAGCCCATCTTCTGAGATGGTTTTACCAGGGTGTGGCCCCTGCATACACTCCAGCTTCTTGGAGCTACAGTTGAGACTTGGGTGAAAGGTGGACACCAAAGGTGGATGAGCAGCCTTGAAAAGGGTTCAGCAAACCTTCACACCAGAGGCACTAGTTCTCCCTGAACAGTCAGTAAGCATTTACTAAGTGCCTACTATGTAACAGGACTGTGCTAAGTGATGGGAATATGAACACACAAAAAATAGACCTTTCTCCAAAGGGCTGTTATTGTTTGACAGAAATTTTATAGGAATGAACATAGAATCTTTCATTTTGGGTAAAAAAAAATCAATTTCACAGTTAGGTGGGACTAGAGAGAAGGTGCACTGAAAAAGATATGGGGGTTTTAGTGGACTACAAGCTTAACATAAGTCAACGGAGTGAAATGGCTACCAAGAAAGCGAATAGACGACAAAAAGAAAAAGTATAATATGTTAGTTTAGTGAGGTAAAAGTCCCCTTGATCTTTGCCATGGTCAGATCGCATCTGTAGCATTGTGTTCCCTTCTTGATAGTATCTTCCAGGAAAGGCATTGCTATTCTGGATTGCATCCAGAAAAGGGCAACCCAGATCCTGAAAGACTTTGTGATCATGCCAAATGAGAATCAGCTGAAGGAACTGGGAACATTCAGCCTGGAGAGGAGATGTGATGGAAGACACAATAGCCACATTTTGAGTACTGAAGAGCTATCAAGTGATAAGGATTAGACATGTTCTGTTTTGCCCCAAAGTATACAACTAGGAGCAACACATAGTAGTTTCAATGAGGTAAATGTAGACTTAGTATAAGGAAGAAAAAAAAATTCCTGAAAATAGGAGTTATCCCAAGGTAGAATGGGCTCCCTTGAGAGGTGGTGGGTTGATCTTCACTGGAAGTCTCCAAACAAAGGTGGGATGAGCACTTGCACAGTAATCTGTAGAGGAGATTCTTATCCAGGAGCAAGTCATATCACAGGGATTCCTCAGGCTCCTTCCAATTCTGAAATTCTATGAATCTCTAAAGGTCCAGTTAAGTAGGTTTAGCATGAACTTGCAGGGAACCAAATGAAACCATGGTCTGATTTATTGGAGCTGCAATCAACATCTTGGGAGTGTGAACAGAGACGGCAGGTCACGGTCAGCCTGAGATGAGGATTAGCAGGCTACAAATGGCAATACAGATGGATAAGGAATTCAAGGATGGAGAAGAGTGCATTGAACTATGAACATTAAGGTGAAGATGAAAGGCCAGAGCTGGGGCCACATGCTGAACAAACATTGAGGGACAGAGAGGCTACAGAACCCAGTGAAGGTGGAACCTAAGTTTTGGAGAAGGGAGACATAAGAAGAGAAGAACAGGAGATCATGACTATGGAGTGGAATTTCAAAGTTCAAGATCATTTTGTTGGCATAATTGGGGTAGTGATGAGGTATGAGGTATGACGATCCATTCAACTGTGTGGGCTGAAGTGAAAATGCAGGTCATGACAGTTGTGAAGGCTAATGAAGCAGAAGGGCAGGGCATTTGAAGAATATCAGTATGAATGCTGAACCCCCTCCTCCACCCCCAGCATGAGGGCAAGGGTTGAGGCAGAGAGGATGACTACAAAGAAAGTGCTGAACTTCAGTACTGAAAACTGTCACCCTGTAGGCTAGTAAATGGAAGTAACAAAGGATCTGGGCAGGGTGCCAGGGGCTGATGGAGTGAGCTTCAAAGGAGGACAGACTGTTGAATTGAGGAAATAGAGTGTGGAAGTAGCAGAGGGGAATAAAGTGCTGTCTGCAGACTATTTCTGGCCTAGTGTGACAGAGATCACAAGAAAAGGAGCAACTATCATTAGAAAGAGAGGCCTGGATTGAAGCATCTTCTAGAGAAACGTAGATTCTAGTGAGGTGGGAAGATCATTGGCTCATAGCTTTAGAGCCAGAAGTGAAATTAAAGGTTATCAAGTTCAACCCCTTCATTTGGCATTTGAGGAAACTGAAGGCCAGAGAGGTTAAGTGATTTACCCATGGTCAAACAGCTATTAAGTATCTGAGCTAGGAGGTGAACATAGGTCTTCCTGACTCCAAGCCCAGCACAACTCACACCTTGGACATTTCCAGAGCTGGAAAGCCTTCCCCTTTTCATGCTGCCCTCTTACCATCCTTCCAGAATAGCATTTCTGCTGGGTGGGTTGTTCAGCTAAGCTCCCTAGGCTTCTTCCTGTCTTGAGCTCAACTCAGACCTAGACTTTTTCTTGATTTTGCCAAGGTTGTTCTGCTCAAAGCTTTCTACTTTCTTTGATTCTCAATTGAGTAGAGAATGTTCCCCACTTTTTAAAGTACCACCTGGAGTTGGTTAATCCTTAGCCAGCCAACGGTGAGTTGCCCTCTAATTCCATTGATTTTGATTGGAGCATTTCTTCACAGCTCATAGACGGGAAATAGGACAGGCCGTTTTGTGCCCAGTTTAGGACCTCAATTCTATGTCAGTGATATAACATGCCCCTTCTCTTTTTTATTTCAACAACTGGACTTAAGGAAAATCAATTGATCAGAGGTGTCTGTTCAACTCCCCCATATCCCCATTATGTGTATGAAAAGATAAACGTATAAAAACAATGAAGAACATTTATATTCTGTTTTATGTTTTGTGAAACAATGTTTATACCTTTTATTTGATTTTGTCAATAACCCTATAAGGCAATGTATTATTATCTCCATTTTGTAGATGAGGTAAATTAAATTCCATAGAACTAAAATGATTTGCCTGACATCACATAGTGAGTAAATGTGAGAGGCAGGATTCAAATCAATATCTCTGCTCTCTTCACATCTACTACACCGTGCTGCCTAGGAAATCACTGAGAGGACCACTTAA
Organism: Phascolarctos cinereus; assembly: GCF_003287225.1. Taxonomy (NCBI): domain Eukaryota; kingdom Metazoa; phylum Chordata; class Mammalia; order Diprotodontia; family Phascolarctidae; genus Phascolarctos; species Phascolarctos cinereus. The sequence continues at coordinate 7,100,930 of NW_027556402.1, read as the reverse complement.
TCAAGTCCCGGATGTTTGGACTCCTAGAATCCTGGACAAAGCTTAACTCCATGATTTGTCCTTTAAATAACATATTGGACAAACTTGAATATTTATTAGTCTGGCTTGAGAAGACTCCCCAAAATTAACTTAAGAAAGGGCAGCGGGGTGGCACAGTGGACAGAGCACTGGCCCTGGATTCAGGAGGATCTGAGTTCAAACCCAGCTTCAGATACATAACACTTACTAGCTCTGTGACCCTGGACAAGTCACTTAACCCCATTGCCTAACCCCCCAAACAAATTTAACTTAAGGCTCTTGTCCCAGTGTCACAAGTAAGATTGCACAAGTGTGTTACACCACTATCACTACTTCTCCTGGGGTGGCTGAGTGGGGGCGTCATCTTTGTGGATGGAGAGAGCAGAGTCCTACAATGAAGAGGGATAAAAGGCATTATCCGATTCAGTTGTGAAAGTCTAGCTGATGTGACAGAAGATAATTGAGTCAAAGTTCTTCTGCGAGCTTGCTTGGAAAGTGAAAAGAGCATTGGCTTCTGGGATGGAGGATCTGGGTATGAATTCTAACCTTGCTGCCTATGACCTAGCTAGAAGGAGCTAGATGGCTCAGTGGGTAGGGTACTGAGACTGGAGTCAGTACGTTTTTGTTGCTGAGTCTCTTCAGTTGTGTCTGACTCTTCGTGACCCCATTTGGGGTTTTGTTGCCAAAGATACTGGGGCGGTTTGTTGTTTCCTTCTCCAGCTCATTTTACAGATCAGGAACTGAAGCAAACAAGGTTAAGTGACTTGGCCAGGGTCACACAGTTAGTAAGTGTCTGAAGCTGGATTTGAACTCAAGTCCTCCTGATTCCAAGCCCAGCTTTCTATCCACACTGCACCACCTAGCTGCCCTGGAGTTAGGAAGACCTCAGACACTAGCTGTGTGACCCTGGCCAAGTCACTTAACCACTATCTGCTCCAGAAAATGGAGCTCATTATAGCACCCACCTCTCAGGGTTCTTATAAGGATAAAATGAGATAACGTTTGGAAAATTTTTTGCAAGCTTTAAAGGGCTACTTAAATGCCAGATATTCTTATTATTACCCGCATTACCTTAGAGGTAAGTCATTTAACCCCTCAGGGGTCCCATTTTCTTCCTCTGTAAAATGAGAAGGCTGTTCTAGGTGACCTCTAAGGTCCTTTCCAGTTCTAAATCTATGGTCTTTATTATCTCAGAAACTGCAAAATTACATATACATATATATACATATACATATACATATACATATACATATACATATACATATACATATACATATACATATACATATACATATACATATACATATACATATACATATACATATACATATACATATACGTATATTTATGTATATACACACATGAATATTCTATATATGTATAGATATTCTACGTACATATGTGTATGTATATATATATTATCTATATCTACATATTGTATTCTATATTTATTCTATCATTTCCCTATTATATACAATGTGTACACACACACACACACACACACACACACACACACACACACATATATGAAAGACAGAGAGAGATTGACTATTTTGTGGTTTCTATTTCATGTCTGAATAGAACCCAACCAAGTTCCCTGTGGATTTGAGGGCAACTCCATCCCCTGGTCTTCTGGAACCTTAAAGGAAAGATAACATGGTGATAAAGCAACCTGAGAAAAAGAGCTCCACAGCTTATCAATTCCCAGGGCAAAAAGGAAAGCCTGTTTCCACACGGACTTCCTCATAGTATCCTGCCCTCCTCTAAGAAGGGCACTTGATACATGAAGCTAATGCTTTCTTCCCATGCCCCACCAATGAATGATTCTTTTCATTCACAGGCAGTGTCCTGGAAGAAATTGATTTGCTTTGACTGCATTACATCTATTCCCAGTGGGATTAAGCCAGGGAAAATTCTCATTATTGAATGGGTAGCACAATGAAAGGGAAAGAAGGTTTACTTACATAGGCATGAAAACTAACTGTTATATTCACAGGATCGTAGGCCTAGAGCTTGAAGGAACCTCACAGCCACCTAGTGCAACCACCTCATTTTATGGATGAAGAAAATGTAACTTCAGGAGGTTGACTTGCCCAAGGTCACACAGGTGGGAAGTATCAGAGGTGAGATTCGAACCTCTGAAGCTCACATTCTTTCTTCTGTATCATGCATGCTGCCTCCTCTTACCTTGGAAAGAAATGAGTGGTTCCCTTTTTCTATCTGTTTGCTAGAGCAAAGCAGGGCCACTCTCTCAAAGGCACTGTCAGAGAAGATTAATCTTCCTAGGCTGGCTTTCTGTCTGCAGATTCATGGCCCAGCTCAGATCGTCTATGCCAAACGGTGAGCAGACAGCCTGTGAACAGTCTTCAAGTTTGTGAACAGTAGCCCAGGAACACCCGATTAGTAGGCAGCTCAGTTACATGTCTCAATGTCTCACTGCCACTTGGAGAAGGATATGAGATTTTAAACCTCTAGGGCAAGACTCAATCCCTGCATCTCCAGTACCAGGCTCGGAATGTCATCCTCAATCAATCAGCTCTTGTAAATCACAGAAGACTTTTTCATTTCTTAACTGTTTTCATCCTGGAAAAGACTGGTAATCCAGTCCAACTTAAGCCAAAGTAGGGCTTATTATCACACATTCCATCAACTTTACAATGAGAAAAACCAAAGATTGACTCTGACATGGTTTGTCAAAGTTTAGCTAATTGGACAGACATTTTAGATGGTGAGTGGGAGATAAGGAATTCTTTGTCAGGCCTCGAAATTAGATGCAGTTTTCATAAAATAAAAATTGACTCAGATAAAACCCTACTGATCCTAAAAGTCTTTAACCTCATCCTTTGCAAGCTTCCAGATTCCCAGGACTTTGCGGGGCCCTTAATTGAAGACAGGGTGTTAAAGATTGTGAACTAGGTCTCACAAATGGACATTCAAAGCTTTTTTTTTTTTCCAAACAAGCCTGCCAAACACATTTTGAATCATTGGCATAAATAGACCCGGGCATCAAGTTTTTTTTTCTGAGAGTCTGGAACCCATGTCTCCTCCCAGAAATTTGAACACATACTCTGGGCCTCCAGTTGGCTTCAGTTGGATGCAAATTTGTGATTTTCCACAAATAGAACAACATGTCCACAGTCAGCAGGTTCTCTGTCTTCCCAAATATTAGGAGTCTCTTGGAGACAGCTGTATAAGCTGGTTCCAAAGCAACCTAAAATTACTTCAGTCATATTATAGTCATCGAGATCCTAGGGAATCCAAACAATCCCAAACCTAAGAGGTCAGCAAGCCCAACCTACCTTTGCTACAGATGAGGAAACTGAGGCCCAGAGAAAGTGACTTGCTTCAGCTAATGATTGTCTAAAATGAATTTGTTGTTGTTGAGTCAAGCTCGCCTCTTTTGGGACCCCATTTGAAGTTTGGGTTTTTTTGGGGGGGTTGGTTTTTTGTTATTATTGTTGTTTTGGCAAGGATACTAGAGTAGTTTAGCCATTTCCTTCTCTAGTTCATTTTTCAGATGAGGAAACTGAGTTAAACAGGGTTAAGTGACCTGCCCAGGGTCATACAGCTAGTAAATGTCTGAGGCCAAATTCAAACTCAGGTCCTCCTGACTCCAGGCTGGGCACTCTATCCATGTGCCACCTAGCTGCTTAGCTAAGTGTCTAAGGTGAACTTTAAACTCAGGTATTTCTAAACCCAAGTCCAGCCCTATAAGGAAATGGGAAGGAAGGGAAGGTGACAAGCATTTATTAAGTACCTCTTATATGCAAGGCACTCTGCCAAGCACTTTATAAATATTATTTAATTTGATCCTCACAACAAGCTTAGGAGGTGGATACCATTACCATTCACATTTTACAGTTGGGGAAACTGAAGCAAACAAAAGTTAAGCAACCTATTCTGGGTCAAACAGGTAGTAAGTATCTGAATCCAAATTTGAAATTCACCCCATTGCTCTCCTGACAATGGTCCTCAAGGCTGAATTTGCCAGTTGATATTTTTAGTTCTGTGTGGAGCCTCAGGCCAATCCTCTTTCCATTAAACAGAGAACAAGTCAGAGGACCTCCAAAGCAGGAGATAAAGCATAGCTTGTCTTTGATGCCTCTTACTCAGAAGAGTCACATTTTCATTCTATGGCATGGTAACCTTCTATTTCTTCTTGAAGTCAGCCAGTCAACAAGCATTCATCCAGTGTCTACTCTGTGCCAGGCACACTGCTAAGGTCTTGAGATGCAACGAAAGGCAAAAGACAGGCTGTGCTCTCTTTGAGAGCACCCTGAGGCCACGGTCTGATTGGAGAGACAAAATGGAGACTCCTCTATACAAAGAAGATAGATGAGGGGGAAATCGGAGGCAATTAACAGAATGCAGGCATTAGCGTTAAGAGGACTCCAGAATTATGGCTTCTCATAGACACAAGAACACAATTAATTTAAAGGAAAAAAAGTAAAAGTAGAGCTCGTAACAAATAAATACGAACATTGTTTTTTTGGGGAGGTCTTCGTGTGAATTTAAAAAATGGGGTGATAACTGTACTGTCCTCAGATCTGACCAGACCATAGCTGGAATATTGTGTTCATTTTGGGACACAACATTTGTGGATAGGAAATGGTAAGTGAAACAGAATCCAGAGAAGGGCCATCAGAAGGGGAAAGGGCCTGGAATCCATGCCATATGAGGAGCAGTTAAAGAAATTGGGGAGAAGACTCAAGGAAGACATGGCAGTTATCTTCAACTACTCTGCTGGGCATCTGAGGACAAACTTACCTTTAGCTCTCCAAAAGTACTGCAGCAGGAGTTAGTGGGTTCTTCCTTACTGGAGAGCTTCAAACAAGGTCAAGGTGAACCCTTCCCAAGTGTATAGTAGGGATTCTTTGGGGAGGGAGACATAAAGTTTAGACTGAACAATTTCTAAGGTCCCTTCTGTCTCAAAAAAAAAAATCTGATTATCGATTAATTTCCAAAAACAAATTATTATAAAAGCTGTAGAAATATTGAGCTCTATGCAATCTTAGGGAAAATAGAGCATCCTTCTAATAAGCCCAAACCATCCCTTGTTACGCCTTGACAGAAGTTTTCATTTTAGGTCCACAAGAAAAAACTTTTCCTGTAGTCCTTAGAAATGCATCATGCATTGTAAAAAAATGGACTTCCTCATTCATAGGTCCCCTAACATTCCAACATTTCCAATGGGAAGAATGTTTGCTCTAAAGTCCAAGAATGAGGAATCAAACCTGATTCTACAGTTTACTATGCAGATGACTTTGGCCAACCCAGAAAGGTTTAACTTATTCATCTTTAAAAAAAAAATGATTGAACTAAATGGACCTCTTGGGTCCCTTGCAGAGTCTGATACTAATAATGATAATGATTTTCATTTCTAAAGGGTTTTGAAGTTACAGGATTTTTTTCCCATCACAAAACACCTGAGAGGTACATAGTACAAATCTCCCAGATGAGGTAAGTAAGGATCAGAGACAGGAAGGGATTATCAATCAACCAATCAATCTCTCAAAAGCATTTACTAAGCACCTGCTATGTGTCAAGCACTGTGCTCATACCTGGAGATATACAAACAAATGTGAAATGGTCTTTGTCCCCAAAAAGCTCACATTCTATGAAGGGAGATTATATAGATTTATAAAAATACATAGATGGATATATAAAAAAAATTTACAAAAATCATACAAAGTGATTTTATGACATATTATTTTGCCAGGAATCAGGAAAGACTTCATGTAGAAAAAGGTGGTTTTTGAGTTAACTTTGGGAAGGAATTGGGGATTCTAAGAAGTGAAAATGAAGCAAGAGTGCATTCCAGCTATGAGAGGGTTAGCCTGTGAAAAGGGTTAGTGAAGGGAGATGGAGTGTTATGACTGAGAAACAGTGAGAGGGCTAACTGGGCTAGACCACAGAGTTCCTGAAAAAGTAAGCCTGGAAAGGTAGGTTTGGGACTGGTTGGGAAGAGTTTTAAATGCTAAACAAAGAAGTCTGTGTTTAGTCCTGGACATTGCAGGGAGCCATTGCAGTTTATTGAGTAGGGGAGTGACATGCATACCCTTACTTTGGAAAAGTCAGTCAATAGTCAATCAACAAACATGTGTTAAGTGTTTACTATGTATTAGGCACTATACAAACAAACAAACAAAAAAGACAATCCTTGTCCTGAAAGAGCTTACATTCTAGTAGGAGAAGGCAATACAAAACTGGAGCTGAAGAGCTGGGGGTGGGGTACTCACTTGGGAGCATGTCACCTAAGTCAGGAGATTGAGGATTGGTCCTTCCCCAAAATGGAGATTCCTGAAAGAACTTGCCAGTGGAAGAAAGGGCCTGTAAGAGTGGAGTAAAGAAGTGAAGACATGCTGTCTAAGACCAAAGAATGAGGGATGGCTTCCCAACTCAACGATCTTTCTCCTTAAGAACAGGGGTTCTATACCTGGGGTACATGAACTTCTAGCTGTTGTGGTTTAACTTTTGATGACTACGTCTCAATAGACATGGTTTCCTTGTATCCTATTATTTTATGCATTTAAAATAGGCTTCACCAGGTGGCCCAAGGGGTACATGATACACCAAGAAGGTTAAAAGCCCTTGACTTAGAAGAAAAGAAGGAGCCCAATTAAAATGTAGAAGTTCAGCTGACTTGCCATGGTCTATTACCACAATCCCATCCACCTTGCTCATTGGGTTTTTCCCTTCTTGGATCTTTTTCTTGCCCCCAACACTGTTTGTTTCTTTAACCCTAAAAGTGAAGGAATAGGTGCTCTTTTGTCTTTTTTTTCAGAAATATGTTGCCTGAGCAAGACTTCCATTTAATCTGTGACATCTCTCTGGGATTTCCTTTCTCTTTGTCTCCCCAGATCACACTTTCTACATTGTTCTTTCCAGTGCATGTGGATAAGACATGCCTAGAAGTCCGACATTGCCAAGCCCCCAGCCCATGTGCCCTTTCCTTTGAATACTGCCTGCAGCCAAGGCTTATGGGTGGGCCCTTCGAGATTAGGAGCTCCATCTTTTTGTCTGCTGGTCAGCACCCCTGGTCAAGACATGCCCTCATTATGCACTCTATAAAGTGGAGCTGGACCACGCCCCAGTGGGGCCTAATTTCTCAGCTCCTTGTTCCCATTACTTATGGAATCTTTGTGCTTCTGAAAGGCCATTTGACTTGTCATTGTTCTCTGCCTCCTGGGACACCCCCAGAGGAATTCCCCACTCTCCCATGGGGCTTTGTTCTTTGCTCATCTGTCTGTGTTTGGGCCATCTGCCCAATTTAGAGCTGAAACTTCTTGATCAGGAAATGTCCGCCCATATGTCAGACAACTTTCCGGCACTTTGCACATGCAGAATACTTAATCTGCATTCCATGGCAGACACTGGTGACCCAATGGGCCGATCTCATTCCAGGAGTACTGCTGTCATTAGGCCATAGGTTGATGTTTGTGCTCTCTGAATGGAAATAAACTTGGTGAGAGATAACTTTTCCCAGAAAGGTAGGTAGTGTGGGACTGTGGTCAGAGAAGTCACCATGGAGTCAAGAATGACTAGAATTTGTGTCTTGGACATACACTGATTTGACACATACCATCCTCTGACATATAATGGTCATATGATCCGGAAAGTATAGCCTAGCCTAGTGGAAGAAGAACTACCCCTGGGGTCAAGAAGAATTGACCTCAGAACTACCCTCCCTATCAAAAAATGTCTTTTAGTTGGGTCAGCTAGGTGTCTCAGTACATAAAGTGTAGGGCCTAGAGTCAGAAAGGCTCAAGTTCAAATCTGGCCTCAGACACATCTGTACAATGAGCTAAAGAAGGAAATGGCAAACCACTGAGGTATCTTTGCAAAAAAAGAGAAAAGAAAAAAGACAGAAAGAAACCCAAATGGGGTCATGAAGAGTTAGACATAAGTGAAACAACTAAACAACAACAAAAATAGAGATGTCCGGGCATGAAGATATCTTAATAGACCCGGTTGCTGTCAGCTAATTAGGATTAAACCAAAATTAGCCAATTGTGTAGCAGACTATGGCATATGAACATGATAGGACATTAAATGATGAATATGAGAAATCCTGGGAAACACAGGAAGAGTCCTATAAAATAAGGTAGAATAAAGTGAACAGAATCAATCCATCTTAGCAAGCCTTAATATACCTCCTGTTGTGTTCCATGCTCCAAACCAGGAGAATAATAACAATAATGTCAATGAAAACACTAATGAAAGTAGGGCAGCTCTCAGTAATATTCTAATCAGTCTTGCTGTGTTGTTGGACTTCTCCTTTCAGTAGAGAAGTTGGGGGCAGAGGTATAGAGGAGATATAGTTACACTATATTATTTTTCCTTTCTAACTATATCATCACTATCAGTTGAATTTGTTACAAGATGCTGCAGGGTAGCCAATAATTATTGGCTTCTCATTGTGATGGAGTTTGATTCAGGGCCTGAACTACCAATGTATCTCGTTGGTGGTCTAAAAGGTCTGATTCAGGGCAGTTACCAGTGCACAGAAAAGAAGGAGGGGACAGAGAGGAAGCAACTCTGGCTTACCCAAGGACTGTGTACTCTTAGCTGGGCACTGGCCAAATTCTTTACTGGATTGAATGATCATCATTATTATCAGATTAATACCTTAGAATATATGTAATTTGATGATCATAGAGTATTGTAATTTAAAAAAAAAAGACCTTAGATGCAAGTGGCACAGACACAAAGAGATGATGCCACATGTGGTCATAGCATTTACAGTTAGAATGGGCCTTCCACATCACCTACTCTGACTCCCTCTTTTGTTCATCCAATTTTATTGATGCCTTTGCTCGTACAAGTCATTCCCAACATACCCCACCTGCCCACTCCCATTGAACTCCTCCTTTGTAAGAAAGAAAAAACAATTGACCAACAAGATAGCCACATGTGGTGCTGTATGTAACAGCCTTCACCCATAGTCTACCACCTGCTTCCTACTCCCTAAAAAAGTGGTCCCTGTTCTCCTGTTTCCTTTTGTTCAGCATCATCTGACTACTGCATCCAGAAGAATGGGTTTAATACTCAGCAGCTAAATAGGAGAGTCATGTTTGCTTTTTTGGTTTATGGAAGGGATGAGGGATTTTTAATCATTCTTAAAGCAGAAACAGTGTTTCATCATGAGGCAGTTGGGTCCAGGAGCCCTGGGAGTGGCAGCACCTCCAAGACCATCAATACGGCTTTCAGCCCAGCCTTCACACTCATCATCCTGGCTGGCAACTCCTGTAGAGAAGGGGCAAGACATCTTCATCAATTGCCAACCAATTGTCCCTCACAGGGCAAGCAAACCAGCCTAGCTGAAGCCATGAGGCACCCTGAGGGAGGGTCAAGAGGCTGTTTCTCCAAGCAAATCAAACCACCAATGCCACTTTAGCCACCATTTCCCCTCAGATCTCAATGGATACAGCCCTGAACCCAAGAGCCTTGGGAATAGTGATGCCCAGTGCCCTCAGCCATCATCCTAGGTAGCAGCCCTTGTGGAGACGTGGTATGGACCTGCTGATTCAGGGACTGGAGACCCAGGAAAGAAGAGTCTTGTCACCAACTCCATGGCCCTGTCAAATAGTGTAGCACCAAAAACTGAGGTGCTTTTATTATTAGAAATGGCAGCAAAAGAAATCACATCAGCTTTCCCACTACACCTGAGAACAGTGAGATCTTTCCCTATGACTTGCATCTTCCACATATGTTATCTCCCCCATTGAATGTGAGTTCTTTGAGAGCCAGGACGGTCTAATTTGTCCATTTGTATCATCAGTGATTCGCACATAGTAAGCGCTTAATGAATACTTCATTATTCGCTCATTTGTTTTCCAGGAACAACCTTTAACCCCCTCATTTCACAAGGGAGGAATTTGAGACTCAGAGAGGTTTAACTGCATTATCCAAAGTCATATTGCCTTCTAGTGAGAGAACCAAGATTCAAATCCAGATCTCTTGACCCCCACTCTAGACAAAAATTTCTTGCTTGGTGTTTTGTGTTCCAGACTGATTGAGAGAAAAGCTAGTTACTCTGCAATGCATAACATTAAAAGTTTTCCATAGGGGGGGAAAAACTAGAATTCAATTTATTCCACCTTAAGTATTATAATAATACATATAACATATAACAGCCATTGTAATAGACTAACACAAGGACTCAGTTATATGCTGGCCCACCAATACTCCAAGCCAGGCCCTGGAGATTAAGCTACAGACTCAGGTCAGAGAAATGAAATGGATGTAGTACAAAGAACTCTGGACTGGGAGCCAAGATGGCGGAGTGAAAAGCTAGTCACTCTCACTCTCCCCTATCAACTTCTGAAAACCCATAAAATATCACCCTAGAAAAAAACCCTGGAACAGCTGAACTAGAAGAAAGACAGGGAGCAGCAGTGCAGCAGCCCAGCAAACAGGTCTCCCAGTGCCTCAGGAAAAATAAGGGGAGCACAAATACCAGGGGCCCCAGGAGGATAAGCACTCTTCAGCATTCATCTGAAAGGAGCTGAATAAAGCAACCTAGAGTCTTCCTAAAGTCCCAGCCTTGCTGATTCCAACCCAACACCAGGTAAGCAGTCAGAACCCTTCAGCCTCCAACTGTCAACGAGGAAGAGATTCTGAAGCCCAGGTGGTAGAACAGGCAAACACCAACACCTGGACCTCCGAGTGCCTCAGTGAGGGGGGGGGGATGGTGGAAACCAGCTCAGAAAACCTTGTGCCTTGGCACTCTACCACAAAGGAATCTCCTGGTGTATTAGCAGAAATGAGGGAGGCAGCCCTGCAAGGGGCCCCAGTCAGATAAACACCCTGCAGTACCCATCTAAAAGGAGCTGAAGAAAGCTAAAGGAAAGGAAAAGTAGGCAACCTAGAATTGCCTGAAACTTCCAGCCTTGCTAATTCCAGCCCAACATAAGGGAAGCTGCCAGAACACTACAGCCTCCAATTGCCAACATAAGAGGCCCCACCATGGCTCCCAACACAAGAAGCTTGGGTCAGTGCCCTCTGTTCCCCAGCAGGAGAGCTCAATCTGTTTAAAGGACAGGGAATAAAGAAACACCATGAGTAAAAAGAAATGTATCATAGATTCATATTATGAGAAGAGTGAAGATCAAGACAAATTCTGAAGAGGACAACATTGTCAACACACCCACATCTGCAATATCAAAAGGAAATATGAACTGGTCTGCTTAGAAGAGCTCAAGAAGGATTTTAAAAGTCAAATGAGAGAGGTAGAAGAGTCCTTAAAAAATGCAATTGGCCAATTGGGAAAAAAGTGCACTGAAGAAAACAAGTCCCTAAAAAGTACAATTGGCCAATTGAAGAAGGAAGGACAAAAACTAACAGAAGAAAACAATCTGTTAAAAACTAGAATTGGACAAATGGAAACTAATGACTCTAGGAGAGAGCAAGAATCAAACAGAAACAAAAAAATGAAAAGATAGATGAAAACATAAAATACCTCATCAGTAAAACAACCAACCTGGAAAATTGATTCAGGAGAGACAATTTAAAAATGATTGGACTACCTGAAAATCATGATGAGAAGAAGAGCCTGGACAGTATCTTTCAGGAAATCATAAATGAAAACTGCCCAGAAGTCCTAGAACCAGAAGGTAAAATAACCATAGAAAGAATACACTGCTCACCACCTGAAAGAGATCCCAAATTGACAACCAAGGAATATAATAGCAAAATTCCAAAATTACCAGATGAAGAGAAGGTGCTGCAAGCAGCCAGAAAGAGACAATTTAAATATCATGGAACCACAGTAAGGATTACACAGGACTTTGCAGCTTCTACATTAAAAGACTGCAGGGTATGGAACATGATATTCCATAAGGCAAAGGAGCTTGGATTGCAGCCAAGGATCAACTACCCAGCAAAAATGAGCATGATTTTTCAAGGGAGGAGATGGATATTCAATGAAATAGGAGACTTCCAAACTTTCCTGATAAAAAGACCAGAGCTCAACAAAAAATTTGATCTTCAAGTACAAGATTCAAGAAAGACATAAAAAGGTAAATGGGACAGAAAGATACAATATGTTGTTAATAAGGGTGGACTGTTTACATCCCTACAAGGGAAGATGACACTTGCAACTCTTGAGAACTGTATTGTTATTACATGTTAAAGGAATATACATAAAGGGTGTGTATATTAGTTGACTTTGATGTAATGATAAAAAATATATATATATAATCAAGTGGGTTAAATGGATCCAAGTAAGTGGATTGTCTGATCTTAGAAAATGTACTGAGAAAGGAGGAGGCAGACAAGGGTAAATTACATTACAGGAAAAGACAAAAATCCTATTACAGCAGAGGGAAATAAGGGAGGGGGGTGAGCATTGTTTGAACCTTACTGTCATCAGATTTGGCTCAAGAAGGGAATAACATAATCAGGTATAGAAATCTAACTTGCCCTATAAGCAGTAGGAGGGAAAAGGGGAAAGAAAAGGGAGAGGGGATAGAAGGGAGGGAAGAAGCAGTAAGGGTAAAGAGGAAGAACAGCCTATATCAGTTTGTGTGCCATCTTGGGGAAGATGGGGGGGAAGGGTGAGAAAAATTTTAAACTTTCTTTAAAATTTAAAGCATACAGAAGTGATTGTTGATAAATCAAAATAAATTAATAAAATTTAAAAAAAGAAAACTCTGGATATTGAGTCGAGTTGTTTTTTTGTTTTTTTGTTTTTTAAATCTCAACTCCGTAAACTACTAGCTCGTTGACTGTGGCCTCAGTTTCTTTATCAGCAAAAGTAAAGGTGGGGTTGGACTAGGTGACTGAGAGGCATTGTGGTACAATTTTAAAAGGATATGAGTTTGAACCCTGACTTTGACACTTCCTGTATGATGAGTGTGATTGAACTAATGTTCAATCAACCTCAGTTTCTTCATCTGTAAAATGAAGGAGTTGTACTAGGTGGTCTCTGAAATCTCTTCTGTTTCTAAATCTAAGATCCTAGAATCTCTGAACTCTAAATTGAAACAGGGAACTCAGCCAGAGACAAGTGACCTCCCTTGACTCCTTAAGGTCATCACATCTGGCAACTGATTTGTCTTCCAGGGCCAATGTTTACCTAGAGCTCTGACAAGAATCCCCTTTCCTAATATACCCAGCATTCTTGATTCTTTAAAGACCAACATCCTATCTAACAAGCATTTATTAAGTGCCTACTGTATACAGGGCATTTAGCATAAAAAGAAAAAGATTTAAATTCCTGACCTCAAGGAACATACATTCTATTGAGGGATGGAACATGTAAACGCATGTGTCTGTGTGAGCATTTTTAGAAGAGGTAGAGAATAAAAATAGTTAGCATTTTTATAGTGCTTCAAGGTTTACAAAGTGCTTTACAAAAGCTTAATTTTTCCTCAAAACAAATCTGGGAGATAGGTGTTATTATTACTCTCATTTTACAGTAGAAGAAACTGAAGCTGGTACAGATTAAGTGACTTGCCCATGTCACCCAATTAATAAATGTCTGAAGCCAGATTTGTACTCAAGTTTTTGTGACTCCAGATCTACCACTCTATCCTCTATACCACCTAGCTTCCTCAAAAATATCAAAAGCTAAGGGCATCAGTAACAGCTTCCCCATGGTGGGGAGCTGATCTTTGAAGGAAGTGTCTGAGACCAGATGTGAACTCAGGGAGATGAGTCTTCCTGACTCTAGCCTGGCATTCTATGCACTATGGTGCCTCCTAGCTGCCTTAAAGTGCTTCATATTAGTTATTGTTGTTGTTGTTAGCAACTGACTAACCAGAGAAAGGGTGAAGAAGATAGAGTAGAGAATGACTCCAAGGGTATGAGTATGGGTGACTGGAAGGATGGCAGTGTCCTCAATTATTTCTTCATCTCAATTTCCAGGACTCATCCATAGACACAAAATTTGAAAATCATAACAAGCCCCGATGGGGTCAACTTTATTCTTCCTATTCTGAGAAAGCAGACTTCCCCACCACTCTTTAGTTTGGAAGTCCCTTTTGTTAAGTTTGGGTCCTTCCTACCAAAAATGCTCCTTCCCACTGCAGAACAGAAGGTCTGGCCCTCTTTCTGAAAGTATGGAATTATAGTATCTGTATTCCATTCAGTTGCCCACCACTTAGAATATCTGTCATTTTCTAACCAAGGTCAGAAAATGACAGACTAACCACTTAAACATATAAATTATAGACTTTCAGATTCCTTAAATGACCACCTATCATTATGGACACCATAATTTAATTCAAAGTCCCAAGAGTAAGCACATACCACAGTGCATAAAATTATCCTTTTCTGAAGAACTGGGCTGCTGATTCAGCAGACTGAGATGAGGTCCTGGGTGTATAGTCATTCACAGGGCCATAGATTTGGAACTAAAAGGGACCTCAGAGATCACCTGTCTAGTCTCATTTTAAAGATGAAAATATCAAGGCCCAGAGAGGGATAGGGATTTCTCCAAGCCATGTTTTCTCATTGAAGGCAGGGACCCCCCATTGGCCTTTCTTTGTATGCCCCCCTCATCCCATGCTTTGAACCATTCCTACCTCCCCCCAAAAAAGGTGCTTAATGAAGGCTTGTTGAAGCAGGATGATTTCAGAAAAACCTGGAAAGACTTACATGAACTGATGCACAGTGTGGTGAGCAGAACCAGGAAAATGTTGTACATAGTAACAGAAACATGGTAGAAGAATCAACTGGGAGTGATTTTGCTTTCTCAGCATACAATGATCCAAGACAATCCCAAAGGACTAATTATGAAGCATAATACCCATCTCTAGAGAAAGAATCAATATTGTTTGAATACAGACTGAAGCATGTTATTTTTTACTTCCTCTCTTTCATTTGAGTCTTCTCATACAAAATGACTAATATGGAAATATTTTACATGATTGCACATGTATAACCTATATCTGATTGCTTACCATCTCAGGGAGGGGGGAGGGAAGACAAGGATAGAATTTGAAACTCAAAACATTTTAAAAAAGTTTAAAATTATTTTAATGTGTAATTGGGGGGAAAATAAAAATGCGTTAAAATAAAATAAAGGTTTCTTGACTGACTACCTTCAAGTCCACTGCTTGCTTTCTCCATTGAATGGTTCTGCCCATTTGACCTTGACCAACCAATCCTAGAACCTAGAAATTAAAAGGGACCTAAAAAAGTTTTTCACTCCAAAGGCAATTCAACACAGTACAATACAATGCGTACTATTTAATTCCCTATAAGTGTTATCTGAAAATAACCAGTTCTGCCCAAATTTAGAGGTAGTATCCTCTATTTTGGTCAAATAAATTTCATTCTTCAAATGCCTGGAAGGCCTAGAATTCCCACTAGTATCAATAGCAGTGCCCGCCAAATCAGGAGTAATGTCACCAAAAAGCAGTTTTGAGACCAGTGGGAGGTGAGAGACAAACTGAGTACATATGAGGTCCACTGAGGCACAGCAGTTTCAAGACTCTACAAGTGCACAAGAGGGAAGACTTTGAGAATGACGAACAGTAGGAAAAGCACCCTAATGACGGTGTGAATTTGGAAAACTGGAAGAATGGTGGTAACATCAATAGGAATAGGGAAGTTAGTTAATGGGGTCAAACTACATGATCTCTGAGATTCCTTTCAGCTCTAAGTTTCTAATTGGCAGATTTGTATATCTTGGGCGTTTCATATATACTCTTTTTATTCATTTGGGAACATTGAATAATCATTTATTGAGAACCTGCTGCATGCAAGGAATCATGCCAAACACTGCATGAATGCTATAAATGGTAGCCAGAGTGGAATCTTTGAGGACCAGCCTTCTAGGCACTACCTTTAGGTCCCATATTTAAAAGTTATCCAAAGACTGTGCCCAAAGGGCTATAAAAATATGTATACCTTTTGACCCAGCAATAGCACTTCTAGGGCTGTATCCCAAAGAGATCATAAAAATGGGAAAAAGGACCTACATGTACAAAAATATTTATAGCAGCTCTTTTTGTGGTGGTAAAGAACTGGAAATTGAGGGGATGGCCATCAACTGGGGGATAGCTGGACAAGTTGTGGTATATGAACATAATGGAATATTATGGTGCTATAAGAAACTATGAGCAGGAGAACTTCAGAAAAACTAGAAAGACTTGTATGGACCAATGCTGAGTGAAGTGAGCAGAACCAGCAGAATGTTGTACACAGATACAGCCATGTTGTGCAATGACTAACATTGATAGACTTAGGCCTTCTCAGAAATGCAAGGATCTAAGACATCTCCAAAGGCCTCATGATGGAAAATGCTATCCCCAATGAAGAAAGAACTATGGAGTTTGAATGCAGATTGAAGCATACTATTTGCTATTTTTTTCCTTCTATTATGTTTTGTTTTCTCTTTCTGGTTCTAATTCTTCCTTTCAACATGACTAATGTGGAGATACGTTTAATAGGAATGTATATGTATAGCCTATTATCATATTGTGTACAGTCTTGGGGAGGGTGGTGGCGAAGGAGAGGGAGAAAAAATTTAAACTCAGAAGCATATGGAAGTGATTGTTGATAAATCAAAACACATTAATTTAAAAAAAGAAAGTTATCCAAAGATCAGAGAAAAAATATCTATTCACCTGACCCTCCCATATCAAGAGAAGTCTATAGAGTAGAGGTAAGTGAATATTATGCATAATGTGCCTCCCTTGCCTTTCCCTAGCCATTATTCCATTACCTGGCACCCTGGCAAGGGAGAGATGACAAAAGCATCATGAGTAATTTTCCAACATATCACTCCAGTCCTGACTATGGCACATGGAGATACATTAGCAGCCAAAAAAAACCAGTGGTCTCACTACTACATGTCCATCCAATTGAATACTTAAGACTGCTCATGGATGATAAAACAGAACAATCTTTAGCTCCAACAACTTTGGACTTTTAGTTAGCTGAAAGTTTACCCATTAGGTGGTCATTTTTTTTCAGCCACAGAGACTATCACTTTAAAGCTCCAAGTAGAGAGATTGAGGCAGGGGTGTGCTAGCTCCAAGAATTTTGGACTTTTGGTTAACTGAAAGTTTACCCATTAAGTGGTCATTTTTTTTTCAGGAACAGAGGACTATGCACTTTAAAGCTCTGAGAAGAGAGATTGAGGCAGGATTGTGTTGGACCCAGCTCTTACCAGCTAGAGAAAACCCATTGTTAAATTTTCACAGTACAAGTCCAAGCTTCATTTATTACCCTGTTAATGGTCTTGATGTAAGAAAGTGATGTAGAAAAAGTTAATAATGTAGATTAAATTTGAAAACATAACGTCCATTTCTCAGAGAGCCAGTTGTTAAACATTTACAGCACATCCCTGGGTAGAGGGTCCTAAGTGCTGGGATGCCACTCTTTAGATAGGTTAGGAAGCAAGATGTCTGCTGGTCTCTCTGAGCTAGTCAAGACTGGTTCCAGCAGCTACCAGCATCTTTGATTTCAGCTAGTGTTTGCTTGCAAAGGATCACTGGTACGTAAAGCAGTCCTGGGCTTCAGAAGTCCTCTTGATTGGCTAGTTGCTGTGCTATTCTATTGTCTGGTTCTCCTGTGAAAAAGGGAAGCTCTGGCATATTTAATTGGCTAGTATAGGCATTACAGAGCTCATGTCCACACAGTCATGTCCAACCCTTCATGACCCCATATGGGGCTTTCTTGGCAAATATACTGGAGTGATTTGCCATTTCCTTCTCCAGCTCATTTTACAGATAAGGAAATTGAGGTAAACAGGGTTCAGTGACTTGCCCAGGATCACATAGCCACTAAGTGTCTGAGGGCAGATTTGAACACAGGAAGATGAGTCTTCCTGACTCTAGCCCAGCACTGTATTCCACTGCACCACCTAGCTGTCCTCCTAGCTTATACTAGGCCATATCAATTCAAAGAGTGCCCCCAACTACTTCAGAATTTCTGCCCAAAGTACTCTATAATGCATATGTGACAGAAAAAAAAATATCTGGATGAAGCAAAAGAATCCATCAAGCGCTTATTAACCTTAAGCAGTTCCTATTAAGTAGGAACTCCAGGTAATGCATTGTAATAGACTTGGAAGAGAGACTAAATTTAGATAAGACAACATCCGTACCTTCATGGAGCTCGGAATATAGCAGGAGGGAATTATGGGCACATAGATAACTAGATTCCACAGTACAGCAGACTCCTAAATTGCTCTGGATCTCAGGCCCATTCTCCAGTAGTCTCGACAGCCACCTTGCCCCAAAGAGCAGAGAAGCATTTAACCTTCTCATCTCTGGAACCCACAGCCCGAAGTGCTGCTATCCTAACTGGGAAGTGCTTCAGTGGCCCTTGGTATTGGGCTGGCTCCAGGAATGCTCCACTCTGTTCCCTAACCAGGCCCTAGACAGTTTCCTGGCTACTCTGAATGCCTTTCATGCTTTCCAGCTCCTCTCCAGCCGCCTTCCCCTCCACCTCTACCACCACCTGCCAGTCATAGAACCATAATCAAATCAATACTGCCATGGAAAGGGAAGCAAACTACTCCCCCACGGCTTCTCTCTCCATCCTCATGACTTTCCAAACCTAAATACTCACCCTTGGCCACTACTCCATTATGTGTGTTAGCTCCTCCATTAGGAGCTAAGCTCCTTGAGGGCAGGGACTATTATCTGTTTTTGTATTTATGTCCCCAATGCTTACCACAGTGGTTGGAATATAGTAAGAACATATTAATCCCTTTTTTAATTCACTCATTCATTCACCGGAGTCAGTATGAATGCATATTCCTTGTGCAAGGTTATCCTCTGCACAGGCGTCATCTTCCAATACCTGGGAATGAAACTACACATCACATTCCATTTATAACTTCAGTTCAGACCTGGGGACCCAGTCATCCATCACAGTATGTGATTGTCAGAGATCTGAAGCTTTGTAGGCATGAGACACACCAATGGGCATTTCAGGGTAACCAAAAACCAAAGGAGTCAGGAGTCTTTGGAGCCAAAGGCACTAGAGGGGTGTCATAACCACGAGAGACAAGGAGGCTGAGCCTGGGCCCAACATGGACCCTATATTCTGGGTGTGTCTCACCATCTTCCATCTTGGGATGAGGTTGCAGAACTAGTGTCAAATTTGAAATCATTATTCTAAGACCCAATCACCAGGAAGTTACTGATAACAAGATGCCTACCTTGATCTTCCACCTGCCTCAAATCTTAGCTCACAGGTATAGGGTAGGAGAAGCCTAAGAAGCAAATGTTAATTTCCTCATATCAACACTACCCTCAGACATCATGCAGTAGGACTTGAGGGTGAGGGTTCTGATGAATTCTCTCTTCTATCCTTTGGCAGTCAAATTTCAACCTGATAATCCCATATCCTCTAATTTAGATTATCTACAGCCAACTGACTCTCCCTTCAATTTCACCCCTCATTTTATCCTATCTATATATTCCTCCTCCCTGTCCCTCTTCTTCCCTTCTCTCCCACTACACCCTCTGAAAGCCCTACTCTATTGCTAACAAAATCTCCTCCATCCCAGACTGATTCATTCACATCTGAAATATAGAAGGCAGCAAATAAATATTGACTAATTGATTCAACCAGTTCCAAATACATCTAACTGTCCTTTGTCTAAGCCCACATCTCTCCATTTTGTTCAATGATAATCTATGAAACTCGATCAAATATTTTTTTCTGAAACCCACACAATTATATAGTATTTTCCTTATCTACCAGTGTACTGACCATGTTGGTAAAGAAAGTGAAATTGCTTCTACATGACTTGTTACTGATGAAACCATTTTGTGATGGCTGCTTCCCTTTCTATATGTCCATAAACCATCCCTTTAATAATACATCCCAGGATTTTGACAGTAATCAAAGGTAAATTCACCAGTGTATAATGACAGACCCCATTATCTGGAAAATGGATTAACATTTCCTCTTCTTCAAACCTATCCTACTTCTCCAGTTACCCAAATGTCTTCCAGAGATTGCTGACAATGGCTCAGGAAAAAAACAATTTGCCAATTCTTTCAGCACAGAGGATGTAGTGTGGGCTTGATGACTTTAACTCATGAATAGGTCTCTTTTGATCTACCTATCTTAGGAATTGAATAAATTTTAGAAGGTATTTTCACTAAGTGAATAGCTGGTCATTTCAAAATGCATCTTTTATCCTCTTTAAAGAACTTTAAGAATCAATGCTAGAGTCTAGTCTTTGCATTTAGAAATAAATAAACTAATCTTTGTTGCAACTCCTAGCACTGGTACACAATGAATATTACTAACTTCATGTTCCTACACTATGAAGAGAGACTGCAACCAATGCTTTATGATTGCTTGTTTGAACTTGTGCCCTTGATGAAGCTTTGTATATGGTATCAATGTAAAATTATTATACATTACCATCAGACAATGGTGCTCACATTTTTGTTCTTTATTCTCTTAGATTCTTCAAAGACTTTTTGGCCCAACTTGGAATTAGAATAGATCTCATTTGTATTAATCCAGGCTTTGATTTGTTCATGAAAAAAAAAATGCTTCTGTGTCAAATGGAATTGCCCTTTTCAACATTTCCTTGATGACTTTGGCTAAATCCATTTGGGACCCTTGTTTGTAATATCATAAAATGCCTCTGAATAACAGAAAAGAAAGCCATTTTTCTTCCCCTTTTTCTACTTCTTGATACCTCTTGGATATAATTTATTATCCCTACTTATCTCCTATCCAATAGGGAATTGTTCTTTTCTCCTTCATGGGTTTCAACTCAAGACAGTAATAAAATGGTGATAAATGAATACAATGGTCTAAGAGCCCATTGCCAAAAATTTAAAACCCTTTGGGGACTTTTCCAGCTCTAAATCTATAACTCTCTGATCCTACAATCACTTGAGACTAGTCATAGAAGTAAATATGTGACTGCAACACCAAAAAGGTATAAAAGTAACTAGGAGGTAAGAATTCAATTCATAGGCTTAGAGGAGAACCCTTCCCACAAAAGGATTGTGTTGTTCTGAGTTCAAGTATAGGTAAAGAGAGTTGTAGAGAGGCTCACCTGTGGTGAAGGCCATCCTTGTGTGACTCAAAGGGAGGCAGAATAGATATCTTTAGCACATCCTCTCCTGACTCTTCTCCAAGGGAGACTTTAATTCCTGCCAGGACAAGAAGCAAGGAATTAAGGCTGGAGATTGCCACTCTATTCTCCTCAGAGAGAAGGAGGACCAGGCTAGAATTATATCTATCTGCTCCCACAAACATTGTTAGTCTAGAAGATACAATCAGGTATAATCTAACTTCTGGTAAATTTGTCATGATGGGGAAGAGTAAAAGGAACCTTAAGTTTTATATCCAAGACTTGATTCCATTCCCATATAAGTTCCACAATGAACACCCACAGTGAATAACAAAGAAACCCCTTTATCCAAATCATAGCAAAACAGAAAACAGAGAACGTATGCATAGGAAAATACATTCCAGACAATACAGAGTGAAAGAGCTTTCTCACTGGAAGTGAGGTAACTCACTCAACCAAGGGAAAGTCTTTGATCTCATTAAAGGGGAAACTCCCCCCAGTCTCTGGAGAAGTAAGCTTGGAGTAGGGACATGATGGGGACTACTGGCTCCTCCCACCTCTTGTCAAAGACTTTGCCTTCAGCAATCTGAAATGTAGTTGGTTGGCCTCTTCCATCTTTCTTCTTGAAGACGGAAGCCAGATGCACCCAAAGCTACTGAACCCTTGAAGAGCGCTGGAAACTTGAAGCTTAACAAATCCCCCAGAGGACTGAAGAAGGCTGGAGATCTCCTGCTTTCACCGACCTTGCCATGCCCCTCATACAGTTCAGGGCATTCAACGAGGAAAGAGCCCCATACCAATGGTTTGAAGGACAGAAGTTACCCAAGTAATCAAATGGGCCAGATTCAGTCCTAGGGTGAGCATAACCTCAAAGATTGAGTAGTCATGCTTTTTTCTTCCTCACATCCCCTGGCCCATGCTTTCCTTCCAAAGTCCTAGGAAAGATCTCTTAAATAGGTCTTAGGTGTGTCTCATGTATGTGGTCAGTCCAGAGGGGAAAACACAGATGTCCCTTCTAGCAAGTTACTCAGCATACAAAGTAATAGGCATCCAGTATCTGGATAGCAATTTATTTTATTACACCATGCAGAAATTCTTAAAACACAAACAACAAGGAAGCTGGGACTCAAGAATTCAAAGTATTCACAGGATTTCAAAAGCATATGTAGAAAGTAAGTGATGTACTCTATGAATCAAGAGATTCATAGAATCTCATATAGAAGCCCACATCACCACCATTTCTGTTATGCACTACTAGGAGGTAAATACTTCCATGGAATGTGGGATTGCTGAATGGAGTTAACTTTCATCTCACTATTCATTTTCTGAACAACAGCTCAAAGTCCAAGCCCTCTGTTTCCACGTTCAGGAAGATTCCATCAGTGGTGATACCATCCTCAAAGCAGGAAGTGTCTCTTGCTGCCAGGAAGCACCCATACTCTGGAAGTCATGAAATCTTGGGCTCAAGAGGTAGCCCCTCAGGCAAGAAACACACATTTCAGGATTGTTGTTAAGTCACCTGGAAAGAAACACATGGGAAAGAAACACCAAAGCAAAAAAGAAAGCAAGGGACATGAAATCCAATCTTGGCTTCATTTGGCAAGCATATGTACTCATTGACATGTATGTAGCCATCATAGCTGGAGAAGAGGAGGGGAAGAGAAATTCTTGGTGAATTGAACTAAATTAAATGACTTGCCCTATAGCCATAAACCTTAGGAGGCAGTGTGGTACAACACAATAAACAGTAGGTCTAGAATCAGAATCCTGGGTTCAAATCCTGCCTGACGGCCCCCCACCCTGTGAACTCCCTGGAGTTGAGTTCCCTTATGTATAAATTAGGGGGTTGGACTACATGGCCTCTGAATTCCCTTCCAATCCTGAATACTATGACCTTAAGAGATAGGGTTGGAACCTTCGATTTGTTAAAGGGAACTCTAGGACTTTTCGTTGAGGAAACCCCTCTACCAATGGAAATTAGCAACCTCTAGTGTCGGATAATTGCTTAGAACACCAAGAGGTCAAGTGACTTGTCTAAGGTGACACAAGTATGTCAGAGGCAGGATTTGAACTCAGATCTTCTTGACTGTGAGGTTGGCTCTCTATCAACCACAATATATTGTTTCTTATGATCCTATGATCCCTTTTAGATGATGAAACTAATTATTCCAATCTTTTTGTCAGGAGCCTGCTAAACTATACTGATAGCTCTAGAACTTTCTGCTTCCATGATATTAGACTGTATATGTAACCTTTATGGGCCTCAGCTCTCCAATCTGTAATTTTAGGAGACTGGACTAGTTGACTTCCCCTCTAGCTCTAAAGCTATGATCCAATGACCATGACTTATACTTCTTTGTCTTTCAATATGTTTAAACCTTTAGTTTCTAGAATTTGAAAGTTTGGAATTGTCCTATACAGAAGTTTAGGAACAAAGATGTTTCTATTTCTATCACTAAACGGATACTGGAACAACTATATGCAAATCATACCAGTTTTTGTTTCTGTCTCTGGATCATGCCTATTTTGAATATTGGCTTCATGTTTCAGAATTTGAGGTACATAAATAATGATTTAATAAAAGGGGATGAGTAATTTCTATTCCTACACATAGAACTAACATTCATTTCCTAATAATATCCTTGTAGATACAGAAGCAATTAAATCCCCCAAGGAACCATCTGAGCACCTCAAAAGCTACATCAAAGCATGCATCACAACGTGGTGAAGCTAAACAACCAAAGTTTGAATCCCAAACTTGCTGCACAACATCGGGGTGACTTTGGGTAAATCATCTCCTCTCTCTGTGCCTCAGCTGCATAGGATTTAAAGCTGGGAGGGACCCTTAGCAATCATTTCTAGTCCAATCTCTATCTTTTATTGACAAGAAAACAGGGGACCAGAGAAAGACAGTGACTTACGCAAGGTCATGCAGGTAGTAAGTAACAAAACCTGCATCTGAATACAGGGCCTCTGACTCCAAAACAGTGCTCTGGCTATTTGAGCCCATTCCCACCCTTCTTTGTAAAATTGGACCAGGGATGCACTGGCAGATGTTTAACAACTGACTTTCCAAAAAAATTCAGCAAGCTTTTTTTTGTTTAACCTGCATTGTTTCCATTTTCTTAAGTCTAAACTATCAACAAAATAATAAAGCAAGCCCAATTTGTAGTGTTCACCAATTTCTGGTGTGTGTCACACCAAAAATTTAACAATCAGCTCTCAAAATCAAATACAAGATGGTTCCAGTACATTCTTGGGCTGGACCAAATAAGGATCTATGATCTCATAAATTGAACAACTACATATTTTAAACATCTCCAAACCAGGAAATGGAAAGCATGTAGAAACTAGCATTTGTCTCATTTATCAAGATCATAGAAGACCTCTGCTGCTTTCCAAAGTACTAGTGGTCTTTAAGGTTCATAGAAAGATTGATTAAACTGAACTGTCATTGCCTAAATCATTTTCCCATACCCAAAGCAGAGTGGGGGTTATATAAGAAATCAGAAATACTAGTGTGTGAGAGGCCACTGAAATTGAGGCAAAAGCATGAGAAGCAGCAAATTCTTACAATCATTTTCAAATCCATTGCAGGTTGTAATTGATTTTCTTGATGCACTTCCAAAAGTTAGGAGAAAGGCAACAGGTAGGATTTTTATTTTTTATTTTGCTTTGTGGAAATATAACTCAAAACTGACTCATACACCTATTCATCATGGAGGTTTCCATAATGATAAGTAATAAATGTGGGATTTTAAAAGAATAATCAATACCCTTATCTGAGGCCTCCTTTTCCTCTTTCTCCTGCTTTTTTTATTCTATGTCTACTCATCTTGTTTTGAGGCCTCAGGTCAAATTTGCTGAAATGGTACTCAGCAGCTGACAACCTTTCAATTCCTACTGGAAAATATCTTTTTAGAGTCAATACCAAAGCCAAGGTTGGTTTTAAGATGAAGGAGATCTGAGACATTGCAGTTATCAACTAGCATTATCCAATATTTCCTTCTGTAATGATATTAAATATTAATTATATTGATACTAAATATGCCTGGCAAATAACTTTTCTTCAAAGTAAAATTCAGGAATCATATTTTTTCAATAGAACACAAGATAATTATTATGTGAACTGGTAAATGTGGATAATCTATCACCCAAAAATGGTCTAGAAGACTAATTGCCCTCTCAAGACTTGGGCCACTAGGCCTCACTGCCCACTCAAGTTCTTTGTAAATTTGAAGATACAAGCAAAGCTTAGTCCATAAAGAGAACATGGCCCTGAGCAAGGCCAAAGGTACTGATCAGAATTTGGACTACCAGGATTTAGTGCAAGGGCATGAGTGAATAGTACCCTAGGACTGGAGAGGAGTGTAAGGAAAGGTATGAAAGTCCGTCATTATTCTGTATACTCTATAATGTCTGTTCTGCCAAACGCAGTTGATAGTCCATTCAAAGAACCAAGTGCAAAATACACATCGGATACCAGCATGCCAACCACTGACCTCTATAGACATATACAATATTAAATAAAGATGAGAGTTGCTTATAAAGGTACCTAAAAGAGGTGAGGACACCAAAGGCTTGGTTAAAAAAATGAAGGAAAGAAGGAAGGAAAGAAGGAAGGAACGAACGAACGAAGGAAGGAATGAAGGAAGGAAGGAAGGGAGGAAGGAAGGAAGGAAGGAAGAACCTCACATGTTATCAGTACCTAGAAGAAGTGGCCAAAAAACTTTTACTAACTAGCAATCTATACACATATTTTCCCATTTCCATAATTTTTTTTCCATAAAAATATAATAGTCTACACTTATATTGCAGGTGCCCTTGATGAAGGCATGAAAAGGGACCAGGGTCTACAAACAACAGATTCAAACCACATTCAGTCAGTTGACTAGAATTTATTACAACTATGTGCTGGGCATTATATTAAGCTTTTGTGGTTAAAAAAGGGGGGATGTAAAAAACAGCCCCTCCTCTTAAGGATCATATAACATAATGTAAGGAGACAATATGCAAAGAACTGAGTACAAACAAGAGACATATACATAGAGATAACTGAGAAAGGGAAGGTGCTAATATTAAGGGGGATTAGAAAGCTTAAAGGCTTCTTACAGAAGTAGACACTAGCTAAGACTTGAAGGAAGCTATGGTAGCCAGGAGGCAAAGCTGAGGATGTATAGAGAACCAATGACTAGGGACAGCCAATGAAAGAATGTGTCAGGAAATGGAGGATCCTGTCCAGGGAAAATCAAAGGGACCAGTGTCATCTGGATCACAGAGTTATACAGAGGGTGTAATGTATAAGAAGACTGGTTTGAAAAGATATTGGTAAGTTATGGGTCTGAGTTGGCCAAGATAATGGCTGGGAATCTTCCTCTTTGGAATGAGCTGGAGGGAGAACCTCTATCATAAACAGGATGAAAAGTTCAACAAATATGTTGAACATAAAAACAGTGTTTGATTTGGTTAAGCAAACTATTACCTTGA
This sequence comes from Phascolarctos cinereus, assembly GCF_003287225.1. NCBI lineage: Eukaryota > Metazoa > Chordata > Mammalia > Diprotodontia > Phascolarctidae > Phascolarctos > Phascolarctos cinereus. The sequence continues at coordinate 7,074,415 of NW_027556402.1, read as the reverse complement.
AGGGTCTCCTATAAGATGTTTTTCATTCATCTGTCAATCAATCAATGAACCAACAACCAACCTATAAGCTCTTAGTAAGTATTTACTATTGGCTGGACTGTGTACTGAGTATGGGTATAGTATCTGTGCAACAAAATCCTACAAGACTCTTTCAAAGGTGCAGCAAAAGAAGTAACTTTGCTGACTGCCTGGTTATTAAGATCAAATGAGGCATGACCAACGATCCATGTGCTTGCCAATGCTGTTTCCTATCATCGTGAATGATGTCCATGTAGAGTTCAAATAGAAGGTGAAGTCCTCCAGATGCTTCTGGTTGTGGATACTATTTTAATAATTGCATCAAGCCCTGGAAAAATTACAGAGCTTCCTGGATAAGATCCATAAGAATCTGGCCAAACTATTCACCGAATGAAAACCAAATGGATGAAGAATGCCTATTTTCACAATTATGATATGCAGTTGGATGGACAATCCATATAGCTGGTCCCTCAGTAAGTACACGTTGGGTAGGTACTATTATCTTTTGTCAAGAATTGCATATGACAGGAAGAAGGATATGGGTTGCTTTTGGGAGAATATGCAATATTTTTAATGATGCCAAAGTTTACCCTGAAACAAAGGTCTTTTTAACAACAAAATTATCGAAAGGAAAGGTTTTACCAAACTCCTTTTATAGATAAATGTAGTTCTAATGGCAAAATCAAGGCAGGATAAAGCAAAGAATGAAAACATTAGGTAAATTACATTACTTATTATTGGCTCAAATATTTTAAATAAAGTCCTATCAAAAAGACTACAGCAAGCTGGATTTTATGAGGAATGAAACAACAGTTTATCACCAGGAAAAATATTAACATAATTATGGTATTAAAAGCAAAAACCCAAACCACATGATTGTACTAATCAATGTAGACAAGGACTTCAACAAAGTTCAACATTCATTAATTCTAAAAACCCTGCAAAGCATAATCACAGAAGTTATTTTTTTAATATGATTAAAAATATGTATGTAAAGCTAAATGCTAGAGTTATATGAAATGGAAATAATTAGAAGCTTTCCCAGCAAACAGAGGCATAAAACAAGGATACCTCTTTCCTCAGTTACTTGACAGTTCAAAAAATGTGCATGGTAATAAAAAGACAAGAGAAAGGAATTAAGGGCATAAACACTAGCAAAAAGGAGACAAAACTATGCCTCTTTGTTGTTGACATAATTATTTTCCTAAAAAATGGATTTTCTAAGAAGAAACTGAGACAATTGATAGTTTCTGAAAAGTAACAGGATACAAAATAAGTCTACAAAAAAAAATAGAATTCCTCTAATAAAATAACAAAATCCAGACTAAAATAATAGAAAAGTGCCATAAAAATAATTATAAACTGCATAAAATGTCTGATAGTCAATCTGCCACATAAGATAAAGGTAACATAAAAGCAACATACATCTATAAAAGTGGTTTCAAGTCATAGAATATCATGGAATTTCAGCCTCCAAAGAACTAAAAAGGCAATGCAGATGTTCAGAGAGGACATAAAAGGGCTGTAACATATTATCAGCCAAGAACAGCACAAGACTTTGAAATGGTTTAAAGAGAGTCATCTGAGAGATTTAAGACCAGAAAAGAAAGTGGCCTGTTATACAGTGAAAGCAAAGAATAACTGATGGACAGCTTCAATACTCCACTGTTATCCACTCAATACTGATAGAATTAAAGGAAAGGGGTAGCAAGTGGCATCACAATGGATAAAGCATGGGTCCTGAAGGTAGGAAGACTCATCTTCATGAGTTCAAATCTGGCCTAAGACATTTACTAACTGTGTGATCCTGGACAAGTCACGGAACCCTGTTTGCCTCAGTTTCTTCATCTATATAATGAGCTGGAAAAGGAAATGGCAAACCACTCCAGTATCCTTATCAAGAAATCACAAGGGAGGTCACAAAGAATCAGACACAACTAATTAACCAAACAACAACTTGTCCAAGGGGAGGAGAGACATGGGCAAGAGTCACTCAGGATGAGAGGGTTTGTATCAACACTAGATGGAGAACCCATATCAATTATGTCAGACATAAAAATATGGAAAATAAATCTATTGTTGTGTAGTAGAAAGAACCCTGGGTTTGGAGCCAGAGACCTGTGTTTGAATGCTGACTTTGCAATTTATAATTTGTATGACCTGAAGGTCATCATATGATCTCTTTTAAGCCTCAGTTTGCTCATTTGTAAAATGAAGAGTTGAACTAGATAATGTATATGATCCCACCTAGCTCTGAATTATGTGATACTAAAGTAAAGAAACATAATACAAGAAACTGACAACCATCAAGAAATTCTGAACCCATCTACAAGAGTACTTCATTAGATTTCTCACTCAGCTGACTTTATGGGGTGCCAGGGCTGAAAAGCACCACAGAGGCCATCTAGTCTAACTCATATTTGCTTGAAAATCTCCTCTTCAAAGTCTCCCAAAAGCATTCAACTCAGCTTTGTTTGGAGGCTTTTGTTGAGAGGAAACCACCAGCTCCAGAGGCAGCCCATTCTACTTTTCAAGAGTTTTTTTTTTCAGGATTCTCTTTCCTGACATCAAATAGTTCCAATAGTTGCCTCTCTACAATTTTCATCCATATCTTTTAGTTCTGGTCCTTGGGGACAAGCAGAACAAAGCAAATCTTTCTTTTGAATGAAAGCTTTTCAATTTCTTGAAGGAAGCCATCTTGTTTTGCCAGAGGCATCTTCTTTCCAAATTGAAGATCTTTAGTTTCTTCAGCCAATCCTCATATGAAGTCATCTTGAGGTTCTTCACCATCCTAGGAACCCTCCTCTAAACACTCCAGCTTATCTGTAGCCATTTAAATACGTGCCCCATGGAAATGAAGACAAACCTTGAATGTGGTCTGAACAGGATATACTGGCTATGGGACTTAATGTCTTAGGGATCTAGGCAATCCTCTAAGACCTTAAATTACAGGGAAGGAGTCCCCCACATTGATAGATGAGTCTTCCCCATCTGAAAATTTCCTATACCTATGAAATCACAAATTTAGTCCATATTCTCAGGCTCTTACTTGTTATCCTGTGTGTTACTCTCCCTCCCACTTTTGTATCATTATGAGCTTGAATTCATTCAAATTCTTGATAAAAATGTAAAACAGAAAAGGACCAAGCACCTATCCCTGAGATGCTCCTTTAGAGATTTACTTCCAAGTTGACATTGCATCATTAATAATTGTTCTTGGCCTATTGTTGGCAGATTTCATTTCCATTCCTCCTCACACATCTTTTTTTTTTTGAAGTTTTTACAGTTTATTTATGCTCTGACGAAAAATTATCTTCACGGATAAACATCATCCATAGTGCCTTTTATCCTTTCTGTTGTGAAATCTCCAGCTCACTTTTTGCCAGCACTGACATTTGCTTTTGCACTACCTCTGATTTTCTTCATTCTGTTCTTGCGTTCCTTTCGCTGTTTTCTTGATGTCTTTTTCTTCTCATACAGGCCAGGCCTTGCAAGTCTGTGCTTTGGTTCATTTTTCTTTGCATAGTCAAAGGATTCATAAATTATGCCAAAGCCTGTTGTTTTGCCACCACCAAAATGGGTTCTGAATCCAAAGACAAATATGACACCTGGAGTTGTCTTGTACATCTTGGCCAGTTTTCCTTGAATTTCAGTTTTGGGCACTGTGGCCTTTCCAGGATGAAGGACATCTATAACCATCTGTTCACACTGAAGAAGTCTATTTTTCATGAACACCCCGGTTCTGATGGTTACAGTGTAATTCATGGTGGCAGCTGGCTCCTCAAGCAGAAGGAGAGGGAAAGCCTCACACATCTTTTTCCAAGAAGTAAAGCACCTTGCCTTTCTATAATCCTCTCCCACCCTCCATGATTCTTCACAGGAACCCAGCAATATCTTCCAGTTCTTTCAGTTCCTGAGAATACAGTTCTTAGAGTCCTGAAAGGACTTGGACTCATTAAAGTACGAAGCTCTTATCCTTATTTATCTTTGTTTTCAACTTTCTAATAACTACCTTTTGTGGTCCTTCCCAGTCTAAAGATGGTTATCCTAGGCAGAGAAAATAGAAGCAAATCAAGGAAGGACCACCCCATCTCATAAAGGATAAAGGACAAACCAAGAGTATTCAAGCCCATCTGTAATATGGGCCTTTTCTGGCCTGATTTCTAACCCCCAACTCAGACTCTACCCAACCTATATTTCATTACTTAAATGCTGAAGTGAATTGGTGATCTCATTGATACACATGTAGTCAGACTTTTCTTTGGTGCTCTGTTTTTGGCCATTTCTTATACTCATTTCACCACTGGTAATATACTGTAGCATGCTGATGCCCACCAGAGTTTTTTTTCCATTATCTTTTTGATCCCCAATTGTTTGGATTATTTGGGGACCAAGGAGACCCTTGATTCACAAAAAAAAAAGCATCAGCAGAAAAAAATGTTGGTGTTAAAAAAATAAGTTTTATTTCATAGAGCTGCTCGATGTTATTGAAAGTGTTGAATGATTTTCAAAAACAATTCAATCTACTGTCCAGTTATAGGCTCAGTTCATTTTTAATGAGTAATATTTGTCCAGTGAAATGTGTCAAAAGACCCACTTGTAACAGTCTAGGTGACAAATATTCTTCATCTACTTGTTTGTTTCCTGTGTGATTGGTTACAAATTCTTTTTTAAGTAGTGGTTGTGAATCTTATTTTGATGGATCCATATTATTCTGGGATTTTATTAAATCTGCAAAATGTCATCCACAAACAGATGCATGTAGAGGAATTTGGGGATAGGGATCTTTCCCTCCATTTGTATTTTATGTTGAAAATCTCCCAGGGTAATCATCATCATCATCATTATTATTGTTGTTGTTGTTTAATAGTAGAGTTAACATTTCTAACACTTCAAGGTGTGCAAAGTACTTTGTCAATATTATCTCATTTTATCCTAACAACAACCGTAGCTTGTTGTTGTTGTGTAGGGATTAAAATTATCTGACCTACAATAAAAGGGAATGAGGCAGAGCTCTGAGCCAATGGCAATATATTAAAGGGCTCGTGGTCCCCTCTAATGAAGAAGACATCAGATCTTCCTCATGATCTGAAGTCCCCCCTTCTTCCAGGACCTTGTATTTATAAAGTTTGATACCCAAATATGCAAAAAAAAGGTATGGATAAAATACAGAATTCCAATGGTTGACACATGATGCATAAGCTATTGTAGCAAAAATGATCTCTCAGCAGGGTCACAAGCTGGGTGAAGCTGACTAGGTAGTCATAAGATGGTTGGGCTCCTTCTTAGGTTAGGCAGGAGGAGATGGTACGAGCTATACACATGCTCCAAGAACATTGGCGGGGATTTTCCATACCACGCCATCACTCGTCCTTGGTTTCGTCATGGAATTTGAAAAAAACAGGATGGAGATATCTTTGTCAGCATTCTTGTGGTTGTACAACTGAGCTCCATAGCTGGTAAACAAGTAATGAAGATTATATGAAAGTTTGAGGCCCATTATAGGGCCTCCTATTAGAAGCTATATTCCTATGTAACTTATACAAAGTATGGATTAATACATTGTTTATTCTTATACCTATTATTAAGTGATTGACTAAATATGTATTACTAGGTAAATATATTAAAATAATCACTAACAATCATTATCCATTCATAAAATCATAATGAACTAATACTGATTAGAGTTTCAGTAGGGGTCCTCACTGAATCATTTCTCTCAGTTGTTCAGCAATTTGCAGTCATGTCCAACTCATCATGACCCTTTTATGGAGTTTTCTTGACAAAGATGCTGGAGTGGTTTGCTGTTTCCTTGTCCAGCTCATTTGACAGATGAGGAAATTGAGACAAATAGGACTAAGTGACTTGCCCAAGGTCACAGACCTAGTAGGTGTCTGAGGCCAGATTTGAACTCAGGTCTTCCTGACTCCAGGCCTGGAGCTCTCTCCAATGCACCACTCACCTGCTGGTAGTGGAAAATAGTTTTAGTTAGCATACAATTCCACATTTTACAGACCTTTGAATATTAATGAGGAACAGCCTTGCATAGTGGATAGAAAGTTGTCCTTATCATGAGAAAGATCTGGTTTCAAGTCCAACTTCTGAAACCTGTGTGCTATGTTACCCTGGTTAGGTCATTTAAACTCCCAGTGTTCTAAGCACTTCTCCAAGGTGCTAAACTATGTTGGTATATGGAGGTTCCTCATCCAGGACCTCCCAAAACCAGTGAAATCATAGGCCCAGTCCCCATCTCTATGTCGAAGAAAATTGATATTCAGAGAATCACTTCACAACATTATTTCAGTTGCTGGGTGTATCAAGGGAACTTGAATGATCACAATGAAATTGAGTCCTCTGAGGAGACTTCAGAAAAGGTTTAAAATTAACCAGAGGCAAATGGACAGAGATATTGGAAGCTGAAAAGGAAGACCTTTGGATGTGAAATACAAATTCCACATGTTAGGAAGTATTTGGAGCTTGAGTAAGTCCAGAAAAAGGAAAGAGGCAACATGAACCTAAAATACAATGGAAGTGAGGCATGCAAAAAGTCCAGCAAAAACCAAGAACTTGTCTCTCAGGCACCCAGATATATGTCCGTCTTTGTCCTTAGCCATTCATCTGCATTGAAACCCAAAGGAAACTGGGGAGTGTAACTGACTGGTCACCATACAGCAAGGTGGTGTACCTTACTAAGGAAAATGGTTTTGATTAAGGAATGATTGTTGAACAGTTGAGGCTAGACCACTCCCATACCCTACCTTGGAGCCAAGGTTCTGAGACAATTACAGAAGAAGGGCTTCTTCCCAACTGTGGCTAAGGGTCCTGTGAGAAGCTTAGCTCAGCTGAGTAGCAAATCTACTCCTTTACCACTGATGCTACATACCACAAAAGATTTTGTGAAGACTTGGTGGGAATGAAAGGCCATCATGGGACTGTAGTTCCAGAGTAAGAAGTTGCCTTGGCTGCATTTGCTTCTTATACATGTGCCTCATTTTTATTGTAGTTTAAGTAAGTTCATGCCCCCTCTTTCTTGAACAGACTCTGTGTATTTGTAGTATAGTGCAAATGTGTTGGCTCTAATGTTACTGAGGAAGAAAATGGTTTGTTATAAAAATCTTAATAGAGGTTTTTTGTTTGTTTGTTGCTTTGCTTCCAATTTTATCTTTAAATGATCTCAGCATGATCTAGCATAATTGAGTATCGCACTAAGGTTTCTGCAAATGTGGTTTTCTCTCCAGTGCTTCTTAATGTTTTGAGGGGTGATAGAGCTCATTGCCTCCCATTAGCCTCCTTCGTTAGGTTATGTAAACCTCATATTCTACACCAGTGTTGCCTTTAGCTACCATGACCTTCTCCTTGGCAAAGAGATCAAATGTTTGCTAACTGTCATGATTGTAAGTTAAATTTTCCTAAGAAACAGTGATAGTCTGTGCTCGTTCTTGTTTTAGCATCAATCACTCATTTAAACAGGTCGGGTCATAACTGTTTTATTAACCTGCCTAACACATTTTTTTTTCTAATTTGGTGGTGATTTTGTTTTTGCTTAAACAATAAGCTGACTGTGAAGAGAAAGCTGATTTTCATGACTCCTGTATAAGTATCTAAACATTTATGGCCTGATAAAATACAGTCAAGTTCTTTTCTTTTTTTCCAGCCACATTCAGTGTCTTGTGATTCTCTTCTTGAAAAAGGATTTTTATATAATCATATGTAGACTACAAGCTTTTGGCAGCTTTTTTTCTTGATCCTAAATCATGCTTTCCAACATATTCGCCTTTAGCCCCCATGCCTACTTTTTCATTAAAAATATTTTTACTTCATTCAGAGGATCTTATCATGTTCCATTATGAAATTTCTCCCTGGCACCTGAGATGCCATTATCTTCATAGTCTTTTTGCATATGTTCCCAATGAGTCCTTGAGTGTTAATGGCCAGGTGTTCCATAAAATAATGTTGCTTTTTGCCCTGGGAATAAGAATAAATCCAATCTGGCAGCCTCCTTTTTTTTTTCCTCCTTAAGGAAAAATCAATGAAGGAGACCTTTCTTCCTTCAACACACAGATTCAAGTATCCCTTTCTACATGCAGCCTTTCCTACCTCTAACTACTAGAGATCTCCTTCCCAAACTAGCAGGAATTGAACTCCTTTCCATTTATTCCCTGTCATGCTGTTTATATGCACTTGTCATCCCTTCTTTTAGAATCCTTACAACTAAGATTGCTTTTTATTCGTATCCTAAGTACTTGGCACATAGTAGATGCTTCATGAATGATTGTTAGTTGATTGATAAAAGAAATGAAGCTAAAAGCTAGGAATTAAGACAAAGAATAGGGGCTGGCCTCATCAACAATTCAAACTCCATGTCCCAGGATAAAGTTGCAAGAGAGGGCAATAAAGGGGATCAGAAATCAACCACATGATACAAATTGTGGCAGGGCAGTCTCAGTGGAAATCAGACTGCAATCAATCAACAACCATTTATTATTGCCTACTATGTCTTTGGTACTTTATTAAGTTAATAAGTGCTGGGGATATAAAGAGAGAAAAAAAACAGTCCTCATTTTCTAGGGAAAAGTCATAGTTATCTAATGTAAGGGTACAAGACTAGGCAGGGTCTTCCTGCCCCACCCAAGAGTGTGAGAAGGAGGACTAACCCAAAGTCCCAATTCACAAACTGAAGTGAAGATATGAGTAAGCAAGAAAAAATTCCAATACATTACGGGTCAAAAGAAACCTAGGGAAAGCCTAGCAAAAAGAAATCAAGGGAAACATTTAAATATGAAGAACAAACAGGTATATGAGAAAGCAACAAGATCCAGGGAGAAAAAGAAGTAGGTTTCTGCAAATCATAGAAGAAAAAGATGTTCTCTAGCCTTCATATAAGATTGGGTGCCTGGGTCCAAAGCTCACACAATGAGTGTCTAATGACACAGCTCCTTGTAGATGTACCAGAGAAATTTTGGCATGTCCTACTGTGTAAAGCTGAAGGACTGAGACAGGTAAATCCAAAAGAAGAGAGTAACTCCAAAACAACTACAAGAAAAACTGCTGGGGAGGGGCAGGGATAGCTTAGCCATAAAGACTCTAAGAGCTCATGAAAGAAATAAAGCAACTGATTTTAAAAAATGAAATCAAATGTCCTAAGGATAAAAACTGGAAGGAGAATAAATAGTTTGGAAGAGAAGGTACGGTAATGACCCAAGTAATGGAGTCTCTGAAAAATAGAATGCGGCAAACAGAAATGAATGATTCATTCAAATAAGAAATGTTGGAGAAAAACCAAAAGATTGAAAAAAGAGGAGAAGCTATGTGGTATGTACTATTTTTAAAAAGCTGACTTAGAAATTAGGAAAAGGAGAAATAATTTAGGAATCATCAGATTACCTCAAAACCATTACCAAACAAAAATACCTCAATACTATAGTTTAAGAAATTATAAAATTACCCAGATCTATTAGAACTGCATGACAGAGTGAAACTATAAAGAATCCACTTGTCACCTACTCAAAGAAGCCCCAAATAGAAAATATATAGGAATATCATGGGCAATTTCAATTGCTTCTTGGTCACAGAAAATATCCTGCAATTACACAGAAAGAAAAAAGTGCAAATATCAAATAGGCGTGATCAGGTTCACACAAGATCATTCTGCAATTACTATAAAGGAAGTGAAATCTTAAAGAATGATATCCTACAAGTAAAAAGAAAAGGGCTAAATTGAGATAATATATCCTACAAAACTGAGTATAATTATAAAGAGGGCAATATGGACCTTCACTGAAATCAAGTACTTCTCAGTATTCCCGATGAGAAGGCTCTAGAGCTGAGCAGACATTCTGAAATGCAAACTGAGGAATCAAGAAAAACATAGGAATATACACAAATTCGATGAATTGAAAGGAATTGTATGATGATGAATTATTGATGTATACTTTAATGAGAAAAAAGAAGTGTGTCTTCTTAGAACCTTATTGTTATCCAGGGTCATAAAGAAAACTAAATAAGATCACCAGAGGTCCTAGTTTCATTCTACTTTGATGGTCTTAGGATAAAATGAAGTTGAAGGGAAAGGAGAATATGATTGAGAAGAAAAGAAGAGGAAGAAAGAAAGTTACATTACACCATGGGGTACATGAGATAAAGAGTATACAAACATGAAGAAAGGGGTGGAAAGAACAGGCATCTCATGACTTCACTTCCATCTGAACTTTACAAAGGAAATTTGAACACACCCACACACATAATTATACACTCACCCACACATACAGTTTTGTGTGCAAATATATTAAATGCAACGGGCCAGAAGGAGAGGACAGAGAGAGCAGAATTTAAGAGAGAGACAGTAGGATTGGTAATGGATTGTCATAAGCAAAACAAACTGAAATATAGGAAGGTGGAGCATAAAATGTGTGTAGGGGGTGGGAAATAGATTAAAGGAAAGAAAGAAAAAGTAAAGTCCTATGCTCAGGAATGAGGCAATGGGGAAGAGGAAAGGAAGCAAAATGAAGTAGAATGGATTGCTTCACTTACCTGAAACAATTCCCAAGAAGGTTGGGACAGGGTGGGGTGGAGGGGAGTAGAGGGAAGAATGGCCCGGATCCATATAGACTTCAGTGATTTGTAATTTTCTATTCATCTCCTAAGGCAAGGAAATATCACATTGTTTGGGACTGGGGCAGGACTAAAAGGAACACCCACGAAGTGGAAAAAGAAAACACACTGAGAGGAATGAGGTGGTGGCATTTCCCTGACTCCTACATTAGCATCTGTAGTGACAGCAAGAATAGAGCAGTTTGATAAAGACACCTCAGCAGTTCTCGTCATCATGCACAGGCCTCCAGGGAGACTTGAGAGGAGAAAGATAAAAGGGCAAGGGATAAGACTCTTCGTCATCATTGTCCTTGTCATCCTCATCATAGTCATCATTGTCTTCTTGTTTAATTTGTATCATGACCACTAGCTCAAGGCTGAGAAACAGCAGCTGTATTTCAGGGAATGTGGGAGTGCTGACAGTACTCATTCCCTTAGCCAACTTTATTTTGGCTAGGCATGAGTGGCACCTGTTTCTGTGATTTTTTTAAAAGACTGAATCTGACTGATCTAATCACATAAAAACTCCTGTAGTTGACCTGATTGGTTCACTTTCCCTTTGTCTGTGGTAAAAGGGCACTGGGACAGCTTGGGGAGCAACACAGTAAATAATAATCTCTCTAATGCAGGTCTGGGTTCCCAGATCCAGCTCTGAGTTGTTAGATGGTTTTTCTCATTCTAGGTGTGGAAGACTAATCAGTAGCCATTCATTCTTATGTTTCTTGACTATATTCCCAAGGGCAGAATTGATAGGAACATGGACCTTTCAGTTTACCCCCATGAGACTAGACTATTGGTTTACTACATTAAAAAAAAAAGTCCAAGATTGATTAAGAGCAATGGGACCCTAGGGCTCTATAGCAACACCTAGTGTTACCTAGAGATAATTATTGTGAAGCAACCCTCTTTCACTACTTTTTTGTTGTTGTTGTTAAGAGTGGGGTGGGGGAGGGAAGAAGCAGAAATACAAGAGGATAGATTGGAGGAAAAGGCAAAATTAACAATCATAACCATGAATATGAATGGGATAAACACACCTAAAAAAGAAAAGAAGATAATACAATGGATAAGAAAGTAGAATCCAAAATATGTTGTTTACAAATTGAAATATAAAGATTTACACAAAGTGAAGGTTGGAGCAAAGCATATTTTTTCAGATGAAATAAAAAAAAACTGAACTAGTAATAATTTCAGATAACATGACAGAAAAGCCATGATAAAAAACAGATGCTTAAAGGTACCATAGATAATAACATAATATTGATAGTTATTATATATTATATATGATACATATACTTTAGCATAACATATAAATATTTAAAGGAAAAAAGTAAATGAGTTACAGAGAGAAATATTTATTTAAATTATAATGGCAGACCTAGAGAAATGTGACAAAAAGGTAAACAAGAAATAAATTAAGGACCTAACCTGAACTTTAGAAAAATTAGGAATGATAAATTTCTGGTGATTTCTCAATGTGAACAGAAAGCAGTTTATATATTTCTTGGCTGTCATTTTTATGGAAAACTGATCATATTTGGGGGCACAAATCCTCATTAAAATGCAAGAAAGTAGAAATGTTAAACACATCATTTACTAAATATAATGTAATTAAAATCACATTCATTTAAGGACCTCTCAAGAAAGGATTAAAAATTGAACACTAAGTAATTTAAAGAATGGGGAGTTGGTTGAAGAAAAAAATCATAGAAACAATAGAAAATCTCTTCAAAGAAAATTAAAATAATTGAACAACATACCAAAACTTTTAGGATACAGACAAAGAGTCCTTTGGGGGAAATTTCTATCTGTAAATGTTTTGGAAAGAGAGATGGACACAGACACACACACACACACACACACACACACACACGCACGCACAGAGAGAGATACAGAGAAACAGAGACAGAGATAGAGACAGAGAGAACAGATCAATGAAATGTAAAGACAAGTTTAAAAAATATAAAACATCAATAACTCAAAACTCCCCAGCTAAACACCAAAGTAGAAATTCTAAAAATCAGACAACAGATTGACAAAATTGAAAACAAAAAATAAAAACCTATTAATTTTTAAAAGGTAAAAGAAAACCAAACTGGACCAAAATAAAGGAGAATTAACAATTAAAGATGAAAGAAATGGATCATTTTGTCCAATTTTATGCCAACAAAATGATTAACTTAGATGAAATAGATATGTACCAAAAAAAACTAAAAAAAGAAAAATGATCACTGCTGTAGAGGCATCAGGAAAGGAGGAATATCAATTCACTATTGGTAGAGGTGTGAATCAGTTGAGTCATTCTGGAAAACAATTTGGAACTATGCCCAGAAAGTTAGGAAACTGTGGAAACTCTGATCAAGCAATACCATTAAGAGGTCTATGCTCTCAGAGATCACCGCGTTTCTGGCATGTTGCAAGAGCTTAACAAATGCTTGCTGACTCTCTGGGTGGATTATCACTGTCTTCTGCCAGCTTGCATCTTTTTGGAGGTGTGTATAAAAATAAATGGTCAAGGTGGGTGAGGGGTGGATGTAACATGTAAAAAGATCAGAAATACAAATTCATTGCCAGAGAGGTAGAACATTAACATCTAGCACCGGGGATCAGGACATTTCACAGAAAATGTACAACCTGAACTAAGCCGGGAAGGAAAGGAAGGATTCTAAAAAAGGGACAGACCTGGGGGACAGCTCGTACAAAGCAACAGAGATATTAGGGGAATGTCACATTCTGGAATAGCTAGAAGGCTAGTTTGGCTAAAACATCGAGGTTATGAAGGAAAATCAAATCAAGTAAGTTCAGAAAGGTAGACGGAAGCCCTGTTCTGTAGAGGTTTCAATGGTAGGCAGAGGAGTCTGTTCTTGCTGTCTCTGCTACTCCAATCCTGGATAGCAAACAAGCATCAGAGTCATTGAGTCTGTGTGCTCAATATAAACATTTAAATAATAGTGATAGGTGGACAGCCTCTGGTGTCTCATCCTGCAATGCTGCCATGAAATTATTTTATGACATGTCTGCATGAAATGTGACTTAAGATAACACCAATGACCTTGAAGAGTGAACAATGAGATCTCAAATTTCTTTCAATTTAAATAATGAATGAACGAATGCATGGATCACTCTCTACCCAAACCCCAAGTAACCAAGCACGGGGTCATGGATTTAGATGTGGAAGGGATCTTCAAGTAATCATATTGAGCTCCCACACTTGTGAATATTCCTTGGCCACAGAACATACCTGACAGAAGCAAGCTTGAACCCAGGTCCTTAGATAGCAAATCCAGCACTTTTTGATGAGTCTCTCTAATCAATTGCACCTGTTTGGAGTATAATCTTCAAATGCTGAACTTGTGTACAAGATAAAGAGCTGTGGGCTCCACAACAGTAAAGTCAGGTAGACTAGAAATGGATTATGTTTCAAAGAGTAGTCATTAATGGTGGTCTCCAGTAGAGTTGAAAATCTAAACCCAGGTACATCAATCTATCTATTTCCATATACCAGTGGCATAGAGCAACAAGGTTATTAACTGGCTTTTTTATTATTTAACATTCAAATCAGTGACTGCAAAGAACTATCATTGTTTTTTAATTTGTTTGGGGCGGGGAAGGGGACAGTGTTTTGTTGTTATTCTTTGACAAAACCAGTTGTGAGAGGGTATTGGCTATACTGTGGCCACTTTCCTTTTCAGGAACTGAATGCCATATTTTTCATACTCAAGAGATGTATAAACACCATGTGGCACTGGTAAACAGTACAGGTCAAGTTGTCAATAGTCCTCATGCCAGGGACCCTGAACAGGCAAATCTGAGTAACTTGTTCCACCATTCCCCAGGAGCAGGGCTTCTCTAGCAACTAACTCACTCCTTTCTAAGCCATAGCTTTCCTTTCAAATTCCCATTTGGGCTGCTTTCCTATGAAAAGAAAAAATAGCCTCAATCTCTCACGTGTAGCCTCCTCTGTGTCTGTGTCTCACAGCTCCCACTTATCTCACCACACACACACACACACACACACACACACTGACTCTTCCTCAAACTTTCATCTCTATGAAATGTATGGCTATGCACCTTCAGCCAGTTTGGAATGACAAAAAATAAACTGTGGTGTTGTTCACTCCTGTCTGACTCTTGTTGACCCCATTTGGGGTTTTCTTGACACTAGAGTGAGTTTCCATTTCTTTCTCCAGCTCATTTTACAGATGAGGAAGCTGAGACAAACACAGTTAAGTGACTTGCCCAGGGTCACACAGCTAGGAAGTGTCTGATGCCAGATTTGAACTCTGGTCTTCCTGACTTCAGGCCCAGCACTTCAGCCACTGCACCACCTAGCTAGCCTGCCTCGGTTTTATCAACTCAAACCTAAGTAATTTAGATCTCCTCTCCCAAATTTGTCTCTCCTCTTTTCTTTCTTTTCTTTCTCCTCGCATGCATTTAAGGAAGTAGAGCTAACCCTGGTTTGACATCTATCTGTTTTTAATATAGTTGTAAATGTACAATAAGAAAATCCAACATACTACTCAGGGACAAGAATTATACATGTAGGCCACTCGTTCTGTCATTGGAAGAGGCTTTCTCTCCACTTTTCACCCTGTCCTCTGTTGGAATGGGCACAAGAAGGAAGATACTATAATAATAGCTAACATTTATATAGCACCTACTATGTGCCAGGCACTGTGCTAAGCACTTTATAAATATTATCTCATTTGGTCCTTACAACAACCCTAGGAGAAGAGTACTATTATTTTCCCAATTTTACAGTGAGGAAACTGAGGCAGAGGTAAAGTGACTTGCCCAGGGTCATTCAGCTAGTAAGTTTCTGAAGTCATATTTGAATTCAAGTGTTCCTGACTCCAGGACCAGTGTTCTATTCACTGCAGAATAGAGCTGTCTGCTCTGGACTGTCCCTTAACTGTGTCATATGTTCCATGGAACTGAGGCTCTTCTAACCAAAGTTAAGAGAAGTAGCAAGTAGCCTCTCAGCCCCACAGCTCAACTGGAAACACTCAGCATCCTGGGCCCCAGCTCCCACATCACTAACATCCTCCTTTGTCTTCCAGATCAAAGTCCCAACCCCTACGGTAGGGGGAGGATCCCTGAAGGAGGAGGAGAACTTGGGCACTCTCTCAGAGCCAGTGGAAAGCGGATGAGGCCCCAGACAAAAGCAGCCATGCTCTGTTTAGCTTTCGGACTGAAGAGCTCCAGTGGCCTCTGGGAAGAGAGCTACATCTGCTCTTGAGCAGGTTTCAGAATGGCTAGCCAACTTTAGTGGCCCTGATCATCTGTTTTGAGGAATGAGATAAAATTTGCCTCTGACATGCCTTTAAGTCCCTAAGCTTTAGGAAAATATAGATAATGGAATTTTTCATAATTAGATAAAGTAGCTCCATGCTATTAATCTGACTGAAAGAGGTCACTAATTAGAGTGAATGTAGAGGGACAGTTCTACATCAGTGAAACAACCCTGGTGTTCTAGGTGCTCCTGCTTTCAATTAGTTTAGTCCACACTATTAGCTAAAACCAAGTAAATAGCCAGGTGGCACAGTGGGTAGAGGTCTGGGCCTAGAGTCAGGAAAACCCAAGAATTGATCCTGCTGCATGACAGAGACAAGTCACTTAACCTACCTGACTCAGTTTTTTCATCTGCAAAATAGAGATCATAATAACACCTACCTCACAGTGTTATGAAGATAAAGTGAGATAGTAATTCATAAAGCATCTAGTAAAACAGAAATACTTATCATCATAATCATCATTATCAGCTATTACCAAGTGTGATGTTCAATTTACTCAGTGCAATATCCTATGAATAAGCAAATTGTTTTCATAGATTCAATAGCAAAATTGACATTTAAAAAAAGCTCTGTCATTTGGAGAGAGTATGGGCCTAGGCTCTTTCCTAAGTCAATGAACTCAGTCGTTGATCTTGGAAAGTACCATAGACCCAGGAGACCCAGGGATGATTACAGCCCAGGTAGAGAGCTGGGAGGGAGAGCAAAGGTCAGCCAGACCATCTCCCTCATTTACAGATAAGGAAACTGAGGTCCTGGCAGGGAAGGAGACCAAGTCAAGGTCACCATTTGAATTCCAGTCCTTGACTCCAAATCCAACATTCTTTCCACTTGTAACATGTGTGAGTAAGGGCAAGCTCCTTCCCCTCTCTGGTCCTCCATCTCCTTTGTAATATGAAGGGGCACAGTATGTAGAGTATTCAGGAAGGACCAGCGCCTCGGTGTGAGGGCTGCTGAGCCATTTTTGACACTGCTCATCTACCTTTTGTGTCCATCTATCTCCCAACTCTCATGTGTGGCATGTGCAGTGACCACACCCTTGTACAACCATCTCTGTAGATGGGCTAAATGAGGTTGAGGGTAACTGACAAGCTTCATGCCTGTTGAGTTAGGAGGGTATCCAACTAAACCATGTGAAGACTTCTCCTGACTAAATAGGTAGATGAGAATACTTTGTTCCAAAGGCCATAAAGGCTGCTGAAGCAGGTTCTGTGTAGCACTTGGAGCTTGGTCAGACAGACATCAAAGATGCCAAAGCATAGACCTTTGCTGCACTGTGCTGGGTAGAGAGGAAGCATCTGAGATCCTGCCCCAGCTCTGTAAAGCTTGAAGTCCATGAAGTGAGAGAAGACACATCAGAGAAAAGCTGCTAACTGAGCTCAGAATTTCCAAGGATAAGACCAAAGAAGTTAGGCTCCTGGAGGAGGCTGATCCCTCCTCTTCGGAGGGATGCCCTGCATCCAGGGCAAGACTTTTATCTTGCCACTGGACTTTAATGACTCTGGAGAGGAGAGTAAGGCTGATGACTTTGCTTAGCTCTTCCTCACTTCAATTCAATTCACGCCCAATTCAAGACATCCACCATATCATATCATGATGTCATTAGTCCTCATTGAAAATGAAGGACGAATAACAGTGTGAAGTTGGACCAGATAATCATGAGCCTCTCTTTCAGTTCTAATTCTTATGGATCAGGGCACTAAAAGTTTCTCTAAAACTCTGATCCTCCCTTCTTCTGCAAACTTTAAAAGATCACATCCTCCTTTCATGCAGCTCTTAGAATATTTGGCTTCCTTCCAGACAGAGCTGCTCCTGGGGCATCTAGGGAGGCATTTCCTCATCCCCTTAATTTTCAATGTTCTCTCGCTCTCCAAATAGTCAGGTATTGACTCATCTGTTTACACATACTGGCTGCTAGGTGACATAATGGATAGAATACTGAGCCTGGAGTCAGGAAAACCTGAATTCCATTCCAGTCTCAAACACCTACTAGCTGTGTGACTCTAGACAAATTATTGAATCTCTCTGGGCCCCAGTCTTCTTATCTGTACAATGGCAGTGATAACATAATGTTATCATCAATCTCCCAGGGTTGTTGTAAGAATCAAATGAGTGAATATTTGTAAAGCGCTTTATACAGGGCATCCTAAAAATCTTAGTGCAATTTGTAGCTTTAAGAAGCTTAATACTGCACTAAGACTTTCGGGACATCTTGTGTATAAATTGAGATTATACATGTATATGCATGCATGCTTATATGTATATGTGTGTACATATATACACACGTCGCTATATAAATGCTAGCTATTATTATTGTTATATTTAATTATTATGCTCCCCCCAATGGATTATATGTACTCCTTGAATCGAAAACCTGTGTTTCAATTCTTGTCTTTTATCCCCCAAATTTTGAAGATCCTTACACAGGGTCAGCCGTCTGGAATCAGGATGATCAGGGTAAAAATCCTATCTGATAGAAACTAGCTATAAGATTCCAGGTGATTCACTTAACCTGGTGCCCCAGCAACTCAGTGATGAGTTTTGGTATCAGGAATTTCCTAATGAGGAGCTACCAACAGAAATGAAATCACAGGTCCAGACTGGAATTCCTCATTTAAGAGCCTTGAACCATGAGGCCTGTGATAAATAAGCATTTTGTGCATCAAGGATGAAGGCAAAAAGTCCATCTGGAAGTCTGTGTGGGTGAGATTGTACGAATTCCCTTCTGGCTCTAAGAGTCTGATGATTTCAGGAGTGAGCATTGAAATCCCTACTGTCGCAGAGTACTTGGCTGGGCACTGTGCTGGGTAGAGAGGAAGCATCTGAGATCCTGCCCCAGCTCTGTAAAGCTTGAAGTCCATGAAGTGAGAGAAGACACATCAGAGAAAAGCTGCTAACTGAGCTCAGAATTTCCAAGGATAAGACCAAAGGAGTTAGGCTCCTGGAGGAGGCTGATCCCTCCTCTTCGGGTCCCTATTCTGAGCAAATAAATTAACATAGGTAAAATGCTTTGCAAACTTTAATGTGCTATGTAAGGCTAGCTGTTATTCTTATTATCTCACCACCACCACTGAAGCAATAGCCTCACCATCCCCCCAATATTATTTTGATTTATTTTCCAAATGTTTCCCATTCACGCCCTCCTCAACACACACACACACACACATGCATATAGAATGTGACCTTCTCAAGGGCCTTGTATCCCCAATGGCACATATGTGCATTTTGTGTCATTTTTTTTCAGCTGTGTCTGATTCTCTGTGACCCCAATTAGGGGTTTTCTTGGTAAAAATACTGGAGCAATTTGCCATTTCCTTCACCAGCTCATTTTACAGATGAGGAAATTGAAGCAAACAGGGTTAAGTGACTTGCCCAGAGTCACTCACACAGCTAGTAAGTGTCTGAGACCAGATTTGAACTCAGGAAGATGAGTCTCCTGGATGCCAGTACCCTTATCTACTGCACCACCTAGCTGCACATAGGAGGCACTTAATAAACGCTCACTGAAAGAATTATAATTCAAAACAATCTGATAACCAATTCTTAGGAAAGGTTTAAGTAACATACTGTGTGAGCAAAGAATGAAGACTTCCTGGAAGAAGTTGCATTTAAATTGGCTTTTAAATAAAAATTCAGCCAAGGTGGGAGGAGGCAGCAACACAGGTAGCCTGACATTTTAATGACTGAAACAAGCTTCAGTTCTGCGATTGCCCCAAGGCAAAAGGCTTGATGCTGCTTCTTTTTTTTGTTTATTTTGCTGAAGGCTATTGTTTCATTTTTGTTTTAATGAAAAGGCTATGTCCTTTCCTCCAAGTCCAGTTTTCCTGGGTTCCCCAGCAGCTGCCTTCCCACACAGCAAGCGGTGTTTGGGTGTCTGTCGGCTGGGGTTCTAAGCAGGTTCAAACACTCCCTCTCAAAGAGAATACAACTATGGAGACTGGGAGCTGGTGACCCTGTCCACAGTTTTCCAAAGCGAGCCCACACAAAAGAGCTGAGGGCATTGAAAAGTGAGTCCCAACTTTTATGGGTTTCATTCTCCCCAGACCTCAGACAACAGCATTGTCAGGAAGCAGGAGAAATCCCAAAGGGCATTCCAGTCATTGATATGCAAATGTGTGCTCCCAAGGTCCCCTGGGCTTCAGCATTCCGCACTCTCCCATTGTCACACAAATGGTTTGTGAAACTGAGCAGGGTGTATTCAGCACCAGAAATATGTGTCTTGCCCTGTGAACAAATTTTGTTTGCTACCCCAGCTCCCCAGAAATGAAATCAATACATACAAGGGAGATTGTGACACAGCCCGCTTTCACGGGCTGTGGCTCTGAGCAGCTACTTTTCAACGTTCAGGAAGCTCTTGTAAATGGGGGATGTCCCTAATGCTGCATGCTTTGTATTATTATTTTTAAAATTTAGGTTCTTTTCATTGAGGAACAGGTAATAGAACACTGCCTTACCTTTATATTGGAGAGACAAGTGTAAAAATAATTTTTATTCACGCATTTTAATAAAGTCTGAAAAGTTATTCTAGCCTTCTTATCCACGACATTTTTAAAAATAGGTTTTGTAAGTGTCACTGGTCTTTGTTAGAAAAATTATAAAGTCACGTGAGAAGCTAGATATTTTCCAGTCACACACACATACACCTAGCAGAGAAGAGAATGAGCATTTATTAAGTGCCCACTGTATGTTAAAAAGCAGCAGGGTGGTATGCTGGATAGAGCAGTGGTCCTGGAGTCAGGAAGACCTGAGTTCAAATGTGATCCTGGCTAAGTCACTTAACTGTGCTTGCCTCCATTTTCTTATCTATAAAATGATCTGGAAAAGGAAATGACAAACCAGTGCAGTATCTTTGCCAAGAAAACCCCCAAAGGGGTCACTCACAAAGAGTGAGTCACAACTGAAATGACTAAACAACAATAAAACAGAAAACAAAGACTTAAATCAAGCAAGAAAGTTCCCAGTACTCATTCCCTGTCTGTCTTCAGTGGACAGCATTGAGAGGGATGTAGCTGGTTTCCTACCATAGTAAGAGCACCATATGGCAAGTAATCACATAAGATTATTAGATAAGCATCACTAACAGTAGCTCTAGGTAATCTGGGTCTGGGGTAATCTAGATGGGACAGTGCATAGGGTGTCAGCCCTGGAGAACCTGAGTTCAAATCTGGCTTCAGATACTTAATATCTGCATGACTCTGGGCAAGTCATTTAACTCTGTTTGCCTCAGTTTCCTCATTTGTAAAATGACCTGGAAAAAGGACATGACAAACCACTCCAGCATCTTTGCCAAGAAAACCCTAAACGGAGTTACAAAGTGTTGGACACAACTAATTAACTAAACAGCAACAATCTGGGTCTCCAAGTGAGCCATCCAGTACCCTTTCACACACACACACACACACACACACGCACGCACACACACACGCGCGTGCACACACGCACACGCACACACACGCACACGCACACACACACACACACACACGCACACACACACACACACACACACCCCACACAGCAAGTGGGAGTAGAACCTAGGTTTGAAGTCTGTGTCTCTCTGCCTCATCTAGTCCCTTCCACTCTCATCCAAACTGGGTAAAAAGCATTGGTCACCATGAGTCAAGAACCCAGAGGCTCTTTCGTTGCTTCTCACCCCCTATGCTGCAGCCTTGGTCCATTCTGGCCACCTCCGCTACTGGCTGCTTGGGTCCGGCTCAGATTGGCAGAGCGCAATCCAGTGAGTTAAGGGGGGCTTGGAGATTCTCAATAGGGTACTCGCACTAGTTCACTCTAGGAAGACCTCCTCGGAGCTATATTTCCTATCTTTCCCTCCTTTTGTCTTCCAAGTTGGACTCCCTTCAAACTTTTTTTTCTTTCTTTTTTTCCCTGCTCTGGAAGCTCATCTTTTAGTGACTAGTGACATGCCATGCTCACAACTGTTCCCAGACAGACACTGTATGCATGAAAGCAAGCACAAGCAAAGAAACAAGCAAGCAAGCAAGCCTGCAGGATGAAAACAAGAGTTAGAACGCAGGAAATGGCCTAGAAACCAAATGCCGGCTCTTCGTTAGGTCTACTCGACACCAGACCTAAGGACTACAGCTACCACAAAACGAAGCAGGACCAGGCAAGGAGAAGGAGCCAAGCATCTGTGCAGCACCTACTACCTCATCTGAGTCTCACAACAAGCCTGACAGGTGGACACTAGTGTCTTCATTTATTACTTGAAGAAACTGAGGCAGACAGGGGTTAAGTGACTTGCTCATGATCACTCCGGTAATAAGTGTCTGATGCTGAATTTGAACCCAAGTCTTTCTGACTACAGGAGTACAGTTCTATCCACTGTTTCACTTGGCTGCCTCTATCGGTAATAGTTTTAATGGCAATGGAAGGAGGGTGGAATACAAAAACAGAATTGTAAAGGAAGATTTCCCTAAGTGGTCTCCATGGAGGATTCCAAGAAGAGTTGACCTAAAAAATGAAGGGGTTGGAACATATGACTCTGAAGACACTTTTAAATCCTAAATCCTGTGATTCTATATTTAAGAATGGATGGAATCTATCCAGAGCCAGAGGTAGAGAGATAGTGCCATTTAACAACAATAGATCATAGACCACAAATCGGAAAAGATACTAGACTTCTTTGATTAATCATAAGGACTTAGTTTATGGCATTTAAAAGTTAATATTTTGTTTTGGTTTTCCCCTATGACCAATCTCACACCATAATGTCTTTAATCCTTCAAGGATGAACTGCTTTCATTCTCAGAGACAGGTATAATAGAGAAACAGCTTTAGAGTAATGAAGCCCTGGGTTCGAGACTCTCCTCCGACACATGCTGTCTGTGTGACCCTGGGCAAGTCACTTTCACAATGTCCCCAGTAATTCTCCCAGAGTAAGTCGTCAAGCAATTGCAAGTCTATGATTTTACCATGGAATCAAAAAACATGAACTAGAATAGCCTTCAGGAGATGGTAGAGGATAGAAGGGCCTGGTGTGCTATGGCCCATGGGGTCACCAAGAGGTGGACACAACTGAACGATAATTGGCAAAGGCAATTTCCTCACTGATGGACAGTGGAGGAAGGAGGCCTCTTATAACACAGAAATTAAAAGTCTGGATCATCCCCCAAAGAACTCAAAATGCCATTATCTCAAAAGTATGATATGACTGGGTTTTTCAGTCAGTGAACAACTGCTTGAATCTTTTTTTTTTATCCCTAGCTAGCTAGCTGCATAATTTTGAGGAAGTGAGCATTCTCCCAATGGGCCTCAGTTTCCTAACCTGTAAAGTGGAAGCACTGGGATATGATCTTAGCTCTAAAATTAATCAGGCAGAATGGCTTATTTTCCCCTCTTTGTATTATTATTTATTATAAGGGATGGCAATCTGGAGGTGTGAGCAGAAGGGAATATGCTGGAAAATGGAGGCCTTATAAGAACAAAGGCTATCGAAAAAAAGTCATTTTTAAAAATGAATAAGCCAACATTCATTCAACTTACAGTGTGCTTTCTGAAAAGGGAATGTAGTTTAGAAAACATTTTTCCAAACAATTTCCTTATAACCTTTATTTGATCTGCCAAAGCTGAAGCTGAAATTTGTTAATTATTCCCACTACAATCCAAATTCCAACTGTCCTGGGAATAGTTGTTTCCTTTTCCTTAAACAGCTCATTCCCAACAGTCTATTCCCTCTGGGTTTAATAAAGGGAGTCCAAAGAAATGGTATCATGTCATGTTTCTCAGAGAAGTTAGAAATAGTTCAACATTGAGCTAGACCCAGTTTCATATAACACCAAATAAAGGTGGCACATTATGGGAGGGGCTAACAAATTCAAAGAAAAACAGATCTCTTTCAAGTGGTGGGGGGTGGGGTGGGGGGAAAGAGTTGCTCACTTGAAGTCCGAAAACTGTTGATCGTTCCGCTGGGAAAAAGAAGACAACAGGGTCCAGGAAGAAGGATGTTATGATGATTATGAATCAAGACTACCCATGCCAAGAACACTTTGAGCAGAATTCATTATCTTGCATCCGATTTCATAATTCTCGTTCTCTCCTCCTCGGTCTTCTCTCTTTTTAGCCAATGGGCTCTCTCTTGGCAGAGGCTTGGTGTAAGGGCATCCCAGCAGGAAACAGGCAAACTGATCTTGACAAGGAACCATTTGAAATAATGCACCAGTGCAACATCTTTGTTTCTGGGGTTGATTCTGGAGTTTTGGGTAGGTTTTTTTTTTTGCTTTCTGGGTTTTTTTCGGGGTTTTTTTGCCAGCCATACATGACAGAGAAAGTTTTGCTTTTTGAAATGCTTAAAGTTTGTTCTTGGATGCCTTCCCATTTAAATAACCCCACATTTTTCTTCGTTTGTTTCCTGCTATCAGATACTCTCTCTTCTGGGAAAACTGAAAGGAATTAGAAAGTTTAACAAATTCAGTAACTTATTTAAAAGACAGCATGATGTTACAGTTAGAGATCTGGCCTCAGAGCCAGAAAGACTCTGGTTCAAATATTGCCTCTGACAGATACAGGCTGCGACCGTATCTAGCCGTCTTCTCTAGCCATCTCTCTAAGACCTCAAAGAGGATGCCAAAGTCCACCATACTATGAAATCATTTTCCCCCCATTCATTTAGGTGGTTCTTAACACTGGGATTCTCTTTCTTTTCTAATACCTGCCTCATCCCAAATGAGTTTATGGTGGAGTTTTGGGTTGGTCGGTCGGTTGGATTTACTTATTGTATTTTATAGCCCAAATATTGGTGTATTATTTGGTGCACTGGTTCCACCTGCTGGACAGGAGAAAAACTGATGAATTCTGAAAGGACTGGCCCACAGACTGACAAAATCCAATCAAGTAAGACTCTTGTTTCTTAGAACAATTATGTCTCAAATATGTTTTTGGAATCCCTTTGGAAACCTCTCATTCCAGTCTTGAAAAAGCATTGTTTGGACATTTAGTTACTGCGGGTATTTAAGAATATGATGTTCCGAAATTGCTGGCATCATTAAGATAACTCTAATGCCATGGATCTGGAATCTTGTCAATGTGGGTATGCCCTCCAATGGGGTAGTTCACAACCCGTCCATGGTTGCCAAGAATCTCATGAGATTCTTGTCCCTATCCTCCAAATGTTCCCAAAGGGGGCCTTACTCACTTTCTCCTGACATAGAAAGGAGTATATAGGCTAGCCATTGGTTTTCACCATGTGACTACCTTGTCTTCGTTTTCACTTATGCTTTTCTTTGATGGCATCTTTTATTTCCTTTCTCCTTCATGATTCCTTGCTTGCAATGTGTTGCAGTCCACTCCCACCATTCATTACCCTTTGGATGATTTTTCTCTTTCAGTTCATGAGGATGCCATGACTTCTGCCATATGGAAACACTGGAAGAAAACTGCTTTTTAAAGGACCAGATTTTATTTCAAGAAGGTCTGGGGTCATTAAAAGAATTTACAACTTCCCATTAGCCATCCAGCTCACTTTTCTACTATTCAATTCTAGGCCCAGTTCACTGGTCATTTTCAGTATCTGTTTAAGGGGTGTGTGTATGTGTGTGTGTGTGTGTGTGTGTGTGTGTGTGTGTGTGTGTGTGTGTGCATGTGTGTGTGTGTAAGAGAGAGGGAGAGGGAGAGGAAGAGAGAGAGAGAGAGATTTGTATTTATGTATATGTATATATGTACTGATAGAAGAATGCTTTAAGTTAACTCTTCAATTGCATAGCAAAATGTGACTAATAGGTTTTCTTCATCCACTTGTTTTTCTGTGTGTAGATAATCAGGTCAAATACTTTTGAGTGAATGATTAAGATAAATATAAACTAGTCAGATTTTATTTGCAAAATCATAGATGCATGCTTTTTTCAAAATATGTGTTTCAATTTGACTATAAGTCAAGTAGTTATTTATTTAAAAGTGTATGTATGCATCAGTCAGTCAATCCATAATCATATATGAAGAATCATCTGTGTTCTGTGCTAGGGGAAGACAACATTTACATAAAACATAGATTCTGTCCTCTGGAAGGAAAGTAGACTGGGAGATAAAGCACCTAGGCAGATAGCTGTAATGCACACCCAATTACTGAGAAATTGGCATGGAAAGTTGACTTGGATCCATATAAAACAGGAAGACACCTTAGAGATCCTCTAGTCATCAGACTAGCAATGGGGCCACAAAAGCATATATAAGGATCCTTACAGGCTATATATTGACTTAGAAAAACCAAACATTAACATTACCCATATTACATTATATCTTTTACTTATTTTGTGAGTTATTTTCCCAACTATATGTCAATCTGGATCAGCCACACTTGACTTCATGTTTGACATCTCTGATTTAGTCCAAATATCTCTTTTCAGATGAGGAAATTGTGTCTCAGAGATGAGTTGTTCAGTCATTTCAGTTGTGTCCGGTTCTGTGACCCAATTTGGGGTTTTCTTGGCAATTGACTTGCAAAAACGTCATATGGGCAGAAAATATCAGATAAGCTCTGAACCCAGCATATGCTACCCTGTTCAATTCCTTTTGGGTGCTTTGTAACTAATCTATTATATTGACCAATTATTCTATTTTTTTTCACCATTCTCAAATAATTTCAATGATTACCATCTACAGAATAGCTTGAAATCTAATACTGCTAGCTTCAGTGGTGTGTTGGTAAATGTTTAACAACCAACTCTCTGAGGCAGGGAATACACAGAACACACTTTTAAGTTTAACCTGAATTATCAACATTTTTTTCCATAGCTTTCTTAAGTCTAGACCATCAACACAACAATAAACCCAGCCCTGATTTGTAGTATTTGATGATTTTTGAGGTATAAATGTTCACCCTAAAAATTTACCTGGCAATTGGATAGCCAGTTTACATGGATCTTGAAGACTCTTGATTAGCCTCTCTTCTTTCACACATTTTTAAAAATTATTTCCAGTGAGATTCTTGACCTCAGGATGAATTCTAGTATTGTTTTTTCTAGTTCTAAAAAGTAACTCTCTGTGGTAATTTGATTATGACACTGAATTTATACGTTAATTTAGGTAGCATTTTCTTTTTTGTTTTCTTAGTATGGGCCAACAGTTAGAAATTTATATTTCTTCAATTATTTAGATCTACCTTTGTTCCTACAGAGTGTTCTGTAGCTATAGTCATATGACTCCAATGTCCCTTGGTAGCTGCTCCCCAATATTTTATATATTCTGTAGTTATTTTGAATTGAGTGCCTTTTTTCTATCCACTGTGGATTTTGTTATTAATATACAAAAAATTTGATCATTTTTTGGTTTTATTTTATATTTTATAAATTTACTAAAATTATTGCTTCAATTAATTCTTAGATGATTGACTCGGGTTACCTGAGTAAAGCATCATGTCATCTAAAAAAAAGTTATGATTTTATTTTCTCTTTAGATTAGCTGATTACCTAAATTTCATCTTTTTTTCCAATTGCTATGGCCAGAATTTGTAGAATTATATCAAATAGTGGTGAAGAAAATTTACCCTATTCCTTATTTTATATGAAAGACCTTGAGTATTTTTCCTTGACAGGTAGCATTAATCTGGGCTTTAGATAGGTATGACTTACCATATTACAGAAAAACCCATTTGTTGATATGTTTTTTAATGATTATAACATAAAAAGATATACTTTGTCAAAAACATTTCCTGTATCTATTGATATATGATATCAATATCTGCATCCATGTGATTTTTATCTTTTGGTTGCTATTAATGTGTTCTACTATGTTTATAGTTTTGGAAATATTCATTAATAATTAATAATCAATAATAATCAATTGATAATGCTGTATTTCTGCTATAATCTAACCTGCTGACAGTATGTAATCAGTTTAATACCTTCTTGTAGCTTTGTTCCTAATAGTATATTCCATATAGTTGCACCAATATTGACCAGAAATAATGGCCTTAAGTTTCCTTTTCTGTTTTATCTCTTGTTAATTTTGGTGACAGAAAACCCTCTTTGTCCCATTGGAAGAGTTTCATAGGATCATTTCTTTCCTTTTTTTTTTTTTGAAAACAACTTATCTAATAATGGAATAAGTTGTTCTTTGAATATTATAGAGAATTGACTTCTACATTCATTTATGCCAACGGTATTTTTCTTTAGGAGTTCCTTTGTGGCTTATCCAACTTCACTTTCCAAGACTGGGTTAGCTAAATTCTGTTTCTCATTCTATTAATCTGGATATTTTATACTTTTGTAAGTGTTCATCCATTTCCTTTACATTGTTAGGTTTAACTTTGCCATGTCATTAAACTAGAAAATAGTTACTAATAATTTGTTTCCTCTTTGCTTGCTGTGAAATCTCCTCAATCATTTTATTTTATATTCACAATTTGTTTTTCCTCTTTCATGTCAGATTGGTTTAGGTTTAATCTTTCATTTGACTGTTTATATTTTCAAATTTGTTTATCTTTTCTTTAAATTCAGAATTTGAAGTTGCATTCCCTATTCATTGATTCATTCTTTTTATTGATTAAAGTTTTTCAAGTAATAAATTTTAGCCACTATAATGTAAGCTCTATGGAAATGGGGATGGCTTTATTATTATTTTTATGTTACTTTATTGTTACTTATATTAATATCTTCACTTCTAGCACACTGGAATATCATAGGACTTGATAAATACTTGATGAATTAAATGTCTCCTTCTTCTTTTCTTTAAGGAAATTATCTACTGGTTCTATGATTTGTTCTTTGACCCACCAGCTCTTTAGGATTAAATTAGACTGTTTAAGATTGAATGCTTTCTTCAAATGTCCTTTATTGACTTTATTTTTATCATTTTGTGGTCAGTAAAAGAGGTATTTAGTATGTATATTTTTCTGTTAATGAGGTTTTTATGACCTAAATCATATTTAGTTTTTGTGTAATTGAAATGGGCAGCTGAGAAATGTGGCTATTTGTTACTGTTCCCATTCATTAATTACCAGAGATCTAGCATAAATAACTCTTACAAGATTTTTTGGAAAATCTGAATGTACTTTTTTACATTTTTATTAGATTTCTCTAAATCTTAAAGAGATATTGTGAAATCCCAAACCTTCATAGTTTTGCTACCTATCTTTCCTTGTAATTAGATTAGCTTTTCCTTCAAGTACTTAAATGCTATGGCTGTGTGTGTGTGTGTGTGTGTGTGTGTGT
This sequence comes from Phascolarctos cinereus, assembly GCF_003287225.1. Lineage (NCBI taxonomy): Eukaryota > Metazoa > Chordata > Mammalia > Diprotodontia > Phascolarctidae > Phascolarctos > Phascolarctos cinereus. The sequence goes on along the minus strand of NW_027556402.1, from coordinate 7,045,356 downwards.
GTGTGTGTGTGTGTGTGTGTGTGTGAAGTATTGATATTATGTCTTTTTTTTTCTGGTGCCCTGAGGCAAAATTTAGTTTCCTACTTATGTCTTTTAATTCTGTCTATTTTTATTATTGCTTTTCTGACATCATGACTGCTAACCCTGGTTTTGTTCTTGTTTTGCTTTGAGAACAATAAATGCTGTTCCAGCTCCTTATTTGAACTCTATGTGAATCTTTAATATTTCATAAGACATTTGGTCGTAGCATATTTAAGTACTAATGAGAAGTATTTGCATGAAATGAAAACATTTTGCAGCTCATGCACCAACATGAGTTACTGAGGATAAAGTAATAGAGAAAATCTACTATGAACTTGGTAAGTTCATCAAATCAATATGCTTTCCAATACTTGTTGACTTTAATGTAAAGTTGGGGGGGAAAAGTGAAGATAGTGAGAACAATATGGGAATATATCATTCAAGGGGAAAAAATGTGAGAGGTCAAAAACCTGCAAATTATACAGAAGCCTCATTCCTATATATCATGAATACTTTCTAAAAAAAAATAGGCACCAAACATGGTGAGTATCAAATAACTCCACAATGAATGGAGTTAACTACATTTTGATGGACAAGGGAAGATATATTATTGGCAAGACAGTTACCACTGATTTAACTCAAGGATAATTTTTGCAAAAATAAAAGATGTTATATAGATATAGATATAGATATAGATATAGATATAGATATAGATATAGATATAGATATAGATATAGATATAGATATAGATATAGATATAGATATAGATATAGATATAGATATAGATAGATATAGATATAGATATAGATATAGATATAGATATAGATATAGATATAGATATAGATATAGATATAGATACAGATGATATCGATATAGATATAGATATAGATATAGATATAGATATAGATATAGATATAGATATAGATATAGATATAGATATAGATATAGATAGATATAGATATAGATATAGATATAGATATAGAGATACAGATACAGATACAGATACAGATACAGATACAGATACAGATACAGATACAGATACAGATACAGATATAGATATAGATATAGATATAGATATAGATATAGATATAGATATAGATATAGATATAGATATAGACATAGACATAGATATAGATATAGATATAGATATAGACATATAGATATAGATATAGATACAAATTAAAAAGGGAAAAGGCCATACATGTGCAAAAAATATTTATAGCAGCCCTTGTAATGGGACAAAAAATTGGAAATTGAGAGGACATCCATCAGTTGGGGAATGGTTGAACAGGCTGTGGTATATACATGTAATGCAATACTATGGTGCAATAAGAAATGATGAACAGGCAGATTTCAGAAAATCTTGGAAAGACTTGTATGAACTGATGCAAAGTGAAATGAGGGAAACTAGGAAAACATTGTACACATTACCAGCAACATCCAGTGATGATCAACTATGAATGACTTAGCTCTTCTCAGCAACACAATCATCCAAGACAAGTACAAAGGGCTCATGAAGGAAAATCCATATTCAGATAAAGAACTGATGGACTCTGAATGCATATTGAAACATTTTTTTCACTTTATTTGCTCTTATTTTTTAATCTGTTTCTTCTTTCACAACTGTGACTAATATAGAAATATTTTACATGATAGCACGTGTATAAATTATATCAAATTGCCTGCCATTTTCAGAAGAGGGGAAGGGAGAGGAGGGAGGGGGGAAAATTTGGAACTCAAGATCTTGTAAAAATTAATGCTACAAATTTTCTTGACATGTAACTGGGGAAAAAATAAAATACTATAAAAATGTTAGCCATAGTCAGATTATTTTTTACTAATAAACTGCTCTGTTCATTAAATAAATGTATTGATTACATGCTGAAAAAAAAGCTGATATATATTCTCTAAAAATGTTTACCACTAAGATAGAAGAGATTTAGAATCCAGTCCAGTTCCAGAAAGGATTCCCTGTGAATGCTAAGATTTTCCAGATGCTGCTGTATACAGATTATATTGTGCTGATTACATACAGCACTGGAACATTGCAAAGCCTCCTGAAAAATGCTGTAATCACTCGAAGGAGTTTTGTTTGTCCATCTACTCAGGAAAAAACAAGTGGATGAAAAATGACTTTTGCCCAGATTTCAACACATATTTGGATGGACACCCTATAGAGCTTGGCCAACACTATGAATAAGTGGAAGAGATAATACAGATGGTCAATGATCTGGGTTCAGAGTTGAAAGAAAGAGGAAAGGGAATGGATTGCTTTGAAGAGATTTCAAAGTTCTTTTAGTGGAGCTCAGCTTCCTATGAAAGCAAAGGAGCATCTTTTCAATGTTAGCATCTTACTAGTATTTACTACAGAGCTGTAAGATGTGGAGCACAACTGCTACTAAAGAATCAATTATCAGTATCACACAGAAAGAGAAGAATTTCTATAGTACAACATTATAAAGAAAAACACTGAAAGGCATAACAACTCTAATTAATGTAATAACCTAGACATGATGCCTGAGGACCAGTGATGAAGTAGACTACCCACGTTCTGACTGACAGGCACCACACTCGAGGTGCAGGATGAAACATACATTTTGGATGTGGCCAATATTTGAATTTGTTGGCTATAGTTAACTGTAAGTATTTGTTAAAAGGAATGGGTGAAAGTAAGGGTCAGGGTAGAGAGAAGCTAATGATAATTCTGCCGAACAAAAGAAGCAAAGGAAGATGAGAGGATTATTTAAATATTTTAATGAACAGGAGAGAATAATTGGAAGTCCAGAAAACACAATGAGGAAAACAGCTTTGAAAGTGATATGCTGAATATATTATATACTTTTTAAAAGTAAGTTATAGATAATAGAGATACACGGTTTCACATATACACATCCTCTTTTTCTTTTCTACTTTGTACATGGAAAATATTCTCTTTTTTTGGTGTTTATAAAATTTATAATATAATAGGTGTGTGTGTGTGTGTGTGTGGTGTATTTGTATATGTATATGTGTATGTGTATGTTGTTGTAGGGCAGCTAGGTGGCAGAGTGGATAGAGTGCCTGGTTTAAAGTCAGAAAGGCTCTTCTTCCTGAGTTTAAATCCAGCCTCAGACACCTACTAGCTGTGTGGCTCTGGGCAAGTCATTTCACCCTGTTTGCCTCAGTTCGTGATCTGTAAAAATGAGCTAGAGAAAGAAATGGCAAATCACTCCAGTATCTTGTAAAGAAAACCCCCAAAAAAGATCAGGAAGAGTCAGACATGACTGAAATGACTGGCAGGGAAGGGAAGCATTGCTGGCAATCATGCCAATATGCTTAAATAGCTGACTACCAACAAGAGAATGAGATCAAGTCCAGCCATACCTACCAGGAAACACTTATTTTGAGAGGAACAGTGAAAAGTCAAGGTGAAATATAAAATGCTTATTCAGAAGTCCTGAAAAATGTCTTATTTTTAGATGAGGTTTACATATCCATCTCCCAAGGTAACAAGGGGGCATAGTGGATAGAGCACTGGCCCTGGAGTCAGCAGGACCTGAGTCCAAATCTGGCCTTAGACCAAAAACTTGACACTTACTAGCTGTGTGACAATGGGCAACTCACTTAACCCCAATTGCCTAAAAATAAAAAAAATAAAATGAAAGTATTGATCTCCCAGAAGAGGATATATATGTATATATTTAGATTTATATAGATACACATACATATATGAGTGTATATGCATATATTATTTGTCTTTCTTTTAATATATTCTTGTGAATGTCTCATGTTTAACTTTTCTTTTGTGCCCAGAAATAAATACCTATCCTACTTATGATTCATATTATACATTGAATACCTTTTTATTTTTCCCTTGCCAGAGAACTTAGATAGGTCACAACCTAAACTTTATGCAAATCATCCCTAGGATGCCAAGGTACAGTGCAATGAGACAAAGTGGATGAGAAAAGGAAACTCAACGCCTCTCCTTAAAGGCCAGCCTTCCCCAGGACTGACTTTGTCCTGAATGAGTGGAATGACCACATTAATGGAGAGGGAGAGGAAGATTGTCCCAATTCCCCTGAGCCTAGCAGAGGTTTTAAATGTTTTTTAATGTGCTCCTATAGAAAGTTTATGTATTTATATGCTGTCACCTACACTGTACTCAGACAGCTCTTAAATGCATACCCTCATATCTGTTCTGTCATCCTTTCACCTCTCAACTCACAATTCCTTTTCTTCATCTTCAGGGTTTTTTCAAACCTGACTCCCCTCACTTTACTAATCTCCCAGTTGTGACCTCTTAGTTAAGTTAAAGTGAAAATGTGATTTCTTGGCACAAGTGGCCCATGATTATATTGCCCATTCTGAAAGGTAATTGCCACTCCAGAGGCCCAAGATAGATTTCTCCTCCAGGTTCTCCATCAATCTGTGTATCTCTCCTTCTTTAGAGCTTGTTTCAAAATTCAACTGGATGTTCCAATTGTTTTTAAATCAGTATAGTTTCTATTTCATTTTTCTATGTTAAAAATCCTTAGATAATAGGGACCTTCAAATAGAATTTCAAAGCAATAATTAGCTTTTGCTTGAAATGTTTATTTATTGACTGAATATAACATCTTGCTTTTCTGAGGGATTCTAGAATAGTTGAATAGGGCCCAAAAGAAAAGCATCCTGTAAGAGTTAGTGGGCCAAGGGCACTCTTACTCCAGGCATCCTCTAAAGCCAGGAAAGGTAGGCAGTAGCAGTAGGCTCAGCTCTTTTAGTGCCAAGGCTCCGTTCAGGCAAAATACTGTGCCCCTACCCCATGCCCTACAAGATCATTTTGTTTAAAGTCTAGCTTTCTCAGTTTGAAACAGAAAGGCTCACTTAGCTTGAAGATGTCCAATGAGGTAGAACCTATTGCCTCCTGAGTCACTCTGTTCCACTTTTGGACAGCTCTAATTGTCAGGAAGATTCTCATTTGAAGTCCATTTCTGGGTTCAGACTATGCCTTCCATGGAGTTGTCATTACAGAGACTTGGTTGGTTATAAGTATGGCCACACAGGTATTACCCAGAGTTCCCCAAGTTCCCATGGCTTTTGACCTTAAAGAAACATCCTCAAAGAAAGTCATGTTGAGATATCAGGTAGAAAAGTAGAAACAATTATTTGGGACTGAGGATAGTCAGGACAGAGTAACCTCTGGGATTCTGGTCTGAATTATCTGACCCTGGAGTAGACAAATGGCCAGTGGCTGTTATTCATAAGATGGACATAAGTGGAGAAGATTAGAGCCTGGGATTGAAACAAGAGGAAAGGAGGTGTCCAGATGGGACCAGATCCAAGAAACTGAGAGCAGAGTGGGACACAATAGCAGAGGAATGTTCAGTAAGATGCTCAAAGCATTATAACTTCTTTCTGCCTCCATGCTTGCAATGGGAAAGCTGATCTCCATTTATCTTTCTAACCACTCACTTCCTTTTTCTCCTCTGACTATATATATATATATATATATATATATATATATATATATATATATATATACATATATATGTGTGTGTGTGTGTGTGTGTATACACACACATGCATATATACATACACATATACATACACACATACATATACATATATACATATATCAATATCTATGTGATATCAATATAGATATAGGTGTGAACATATCCCATGATTGCAGACAATGTTACTATCATTTGTAGATCGTATTTCTTTAATTGTCTAATCACATTACTATGCCATTAGAAGTTGCTACTAAAACTATATAGACATTTGCTTTAAGTTTGCTTCCCTAGGAATTTGTAGAGTTAGACTGATACAGAATGAGGAAAAAAAGAGTGACTTTCTTCCATTCAAGCTGAGGTGGAGGTGGAGGCCATGAGAGACAAACAAACAGACAGAGACAAAGACAGAGAAAAACAGACACAGAGTCAGAGAGCTAGAGAGAGAATCTTTTATTTTAATAATTTCCCAGAGGGGAAGGGGGGTCCAGATTATACTTTACACCTTTCTGTTTTGAACTCAGAAAGAAAAGCTTTAAACAAAATGATCTTGTAGGGCATGGGATACGGGCAGTGTTTTACCTGAAGGGCACTGTGGCACTAAAAGAGCTCGGGCTACAGCTACTGCCTTTCTTTCCTGACATTAGAGGATGTGTGGAGTAAGAGAGCCCTTGGCACACTAACTCTTACAGGATGCCTTTCTCTTGGGTCCCATTCGACTATTCTAGAGTCCCCCAGAAGAGCAAAATATTATAATAATAAGTCAATCAGTAAACATTTATTTAGTTCTAACTATGTGTCACTACTTGAGGGAGACCATGAGTTTAGAGGTTTGTTTGGTTGAAATCTATTGTCCCCTCCCCCTTTCAGAACGGCCCAGTGCCTCTATTCCCCTTCTCTTCCCATGGGCAGGAAGTTCCTTCTAATCACTCCCCTAAGCTCCACCCCAATAGAAGAATTTCTGTTGTCAGAATGGGTGGGGAAACTGGAGCCTAATTTAAGAGTGCCCATCCCCTCAATGAGCAGACTCTGCACAGCTACTTTTGGCTTCAAGGGATCGCAGACTCCGAGCCCCAGAGGTGTTAGGGCTCTCACAGGCCATCTGGTCCAACCTCTTCATTTGGTGGTTGAGAAAACGGAAGTCTGGGGAGGCTGACTCGCCTAAGTGTCAGTTGTTGTTCAATTGCTTCAGTCATGTCCAACTCTTCATGACCCCATTTGGGGTTTTCTTGGCAGAGATATTGTAGTGGTTTGCCACTTCCTTCTCCAGCTCATTTTACAGAGGAGGAAACTGAGGCAAACTGGGTTAAGCAACTTGCCCAGGGTCACCAGCTGGTAAATGTCTGAGGCCACATTTGAACTCAGGAAGATGGGTCTTCCTGACTCCTGACACCACCTAGCTGCCCTACTAAGACTCAAAGGAGGGATTTAGATCCAGATCCTCTGACTCCACAGCCAGTGATCTTTCCAGTGTATTATGCTGCCTAGAGAAGACCTGATTACACGTTCATGCCACTTTGGGAGCCTTATAAAAATAGGAAATAAATTTCAGAAGTGGTGCTTATGCTTTATAGAGCAAGATACCTCATCCAGATGGGTCAGTTTGCTTCTGAGCTGATCAGCACTGGTGATGGCTCCTAGGCAGCTACTGCCCACAGAGTCTCAGGCAAGGCACTCTCCCACTGGGCTGCAGCTATCCAGACCAGATCAAGCAAACCAAGAAACCACTGGGCTCTTCTGTGGGCGTGGCAACTCTGGTGGACAGCTCAGTCTCCTGGGTTTCCTAGCTTCTCCCTTCAATGAGCAGCTGCAGTCTTTCATCAGCCTTTCACCAGGCGATCCCATGCTCTCTCTATCTGTAGTATGGCATTGCCTTTTTCAGCTGGAACACTAATGTCTGTGCTCATTTAGCTAGTACAATGAGGCTTCGTCTAGTGCTGGCAGGAGCCTCTCCTCTCTGAGGCTTGGCACCTCCAGGTAGGAGGTAGGAGAGTTCTAACCTCACCCATGTGACGATCCTTCCTGATTCAGGGTCACTTACCTTGGTCAGGGAATCTTCCTTGGATCCCAGTAAGAAGTCTTCATTCAGTCATTCACACATCTCAGAATCTGGTTGAGTCTTTTACAGATGAGTGGCTAGACACAAAAATGGAAATGAAGCCAGAGCCCTGGAGATGATTTCATTGGCTTTGCTGGTCATTTCATATGCAGCTGGGCTTTTCAAGCCACAGAAATTTTCTGACATGTGAAAAGTTCACTTTCCCTTCCTCTTTGCATTCAATGTCCCTGGCTTTTTCCGCCTAACCCACCTTTCAGCTTTGCTGAAGTCTCACTGGGGGACACAGGATTACATGCTTTCCCCTCCCCCCTCCTTGCACCTGTGAAAGGCAGGTTTTGGTGTTATTTTTAGCCCAACCATAGAGCTCTGGACTTTTTGTCAGTTACTTGGAGGAAGACATGGATGGCATTACCACCAAATCTGAGATAACACAAAGTTTCCCAGGTTAGTTTTAACGTAAAATGACAGATTCAGGATCCAAAAATATATTACTAGGCTAGAATCATGGGCCAAATTTAATGAGATGAAATTCAATACAGGTAAATGTAAGCAGCACAGGCCAAGGACATATGCCTTTCAGCCTCTACATTTTTCAAAGGCCAAGAAGAAAGAACACCATACAATAGAATACACACACATACATGTAAGTATACATACATACATATACATATAGAATACACACATACACCTAAGTATACATACATAGATGTATATATATTTGAATATATATATTCGTGCAAGTATAGATGAGTCTTACAAGAAAGGAGGCAGGTAGGTAGCACACAATGGGCTTAGAATCAGGAAAACTCATCTTGAGTTCAGATCTGACCTCAGACATTTACTAGCTGTGTGACCTGCCCAAATCACTAAACCCTGTTTGCCTCAGTTTATTCATCTGTCAAATGTGCTGGAGGACGAAATGGCAAACCACTCCAGCATCTTTGCCAAGAAAACCCCGAATGGGGTCACAAAGTGTTGGAAACAACTGAAAAAAAAATTGCTGAAGGGATACCAGAAGGTATGGTACAGTGAATAGAATGCTAGCTTGGGATCAGGGAAGCCCTGTATTCAAATTCTGCCTCAGACACTTCCTAACTGTATGACCTTGGGCAAGTCACTTACATGCCTGGCTCTTTGTTTTCTCATCTGTAAAATGAAGTAGTTAGATCTGACCCCTGTGGTCCTTTCTAAATCTAAGGCTTATTTTATGAGGTGGAATTAAGCCCACAGGCAAGGAAGGTTCTTAGCTATTGGAAGTCTTAGGGGGTTTAAATCTCTAATCTTTCATAATATAGAATCATCAAAAATATTATGATTAGAAAGATAGGATCAGCTATTTTCCCTCTCTACAGGAGAACCTCCATAAATAGAAATATTTTGGGGTTATGGAATAAAGCAGTTTTATTAGACTTCATGTGAAATACATTTATAGGTAAGTAAATATATATGCATGTGCATACACAAATATAGAACATATGTGTGTGTTATACATGTGTGTGCATATGTGTTTGAAATATCAGATTACTCATACAGAATCATACAGATAAACCCTCTCTTGAACTGTTGTCTAGACCTGGTATCTGATGATTACTGTGGGGTCCCTTTAAATATATGATGTTATGGCATGTAAGTGAAATTTTAAAAAATTAATAAAGTAAGAAAAGTGATCTCAAAGAACATAAACTCAGAAGAAAAAATGTTTCATCTTATATGAGGAGATCATGATTACACTTAGAAAATGTGTTGGGGTTTTGGGCTGGTTTATTTGTTTTTCCCTGATACTACAGAAAGGAGTATATATGGAGAGCAGCAATGGACTTCATTAGCCATCTAATTCAACTCTCTCCTTTTACAAATGAAGAAACTGAGGCTCAGAGAAGTTAGGTAATTTTCCCAAGGTCATACGTAACCAAAATTCTGTAGTTCTGCATGTTTGTTTTTAAATAAAGTATATGAAAAGGACATCACATCCCACAAGTGGTGGACATTATAGAAGTTTACAATTTGTGGATTTGTGGATGGGTCCATTCCAAAAGGTATAGGATTCATCTGGGAATCCATCCAAACAAATCACACAAGAATTCCTTAAACAAATAAATCAAAGACTGTCTAATTGAATCAAGTTCTGGGATAGACTATTCTGAAATTCCCTCCAGTATGTCAAAAAATAATCCCCTTTGAAAGGATTTCCCCGGCCATGTTCTATCTTGTAATGAAGAGAAGTAAGTCTTCTATATACAGAGACACCAGCAAGGGCAGCATGAGGACATAGCTACATGGGATGCAGAGACCTCACTTTAAAACCAGCAACTTTATTTTCCAGGCTGGAATACATTATGGGCTTTTGAAAATGTCCTTCCAAAGTGGTTTTTGCCATCATGAAATACAGTAGAAGAAGAAATTGTTTATGTAATGGCATGTCTTTTCGTCACATTTCAGAAGTTCATCATGGGGCACATCTCTGGAGGGCTCTGTTCCACGATGTTGTTTGGATTTACAAGACAGACCCATTGGGACACAGTGAGGCTGTGTCTGCTCATTTAGCTGAAGGGATGGGAGGGCTCTGTGCGATCCATAACAGGCAGGCAGACAACCCTGTCTCCCTCACATTATACACCAGAAGAACAGAAGAGCAAAGACATGAAAGCTTGTTTGGGTATGACTTGAGGGCCCTACAATCAGGGTGAAGACTCTTTAGGCTGAATTCTGAGGACTTTTTGACAGGGTAAGCCTCCAATTATTTTAAAGACCCAAATTGTTATGTGCAGAGCCAGTCAGCTTTCCTTTATAATCAGTATGTCATAACCTAATTAGCATTTAAAGTTACAGCTAATTTGATTAAGGCTTTGTACACAACTTTAATAATAAATCCCCACTCTCTGAAAACATGTTGCTAACAGACCCTAAAATAGCCCTTCCCATGCTTGCTAGTGCTGAATATCCCTGTTTATATGCTCCCCGTCAGCTATAACCATGGTACAATGGTGAAGACAAGCTACTGAAGCGGGGGCGGGGGGGGGGGCGGGAACTGGAGAAACTAACTAGCTGGCCAATGAGCTATCTAGCTAACCAACAAACTAAGGGACGTGGCATAGGAGCTGGGCTCAGACCCTGGATTGCACCTTACAGTCTCTTTGGGTCTCAATTTCTTCATCTGTAAATCCAATAATATAGATCGCCAGTTAGTAAACAAGCATTTATTCAACAGTTACTATGTCTCAGGTACTTTACTAAGCACTGGAGATATAAAGGAAGGCAAAGCATAGTCTCTACTCTAATAGAAGAAGAAACAATGTGAATAACTATATATATACAAGATATATACAGACTTGGAGTTATATGAGGTGCATACAGGCTAAACAACTAGGTAATACAAGATACAGCCACAGAGTTAGACTTAGAGATACAGATATAATCAATTTTGTAAATAACTAGGTACATACAATACACACACAGAGTACAGGAAGGTACCCTGAAAGGGGAAGGCTTTAGCTGTTAGGGAGGTGGGGGTGGGGGACAGACCAGGACAGACTCATAGAAGGTAGACCTGAATCTGGAAACTGATAGACAAAGTAGATGTGGCATGGCATTCAAGGCAAGGGGGACAAACATTGCAAAGAGAGATGGAGTGTAGTAGTGTTCAAGGAGCTGTAAGCAGGACAGTATAGTTGGATCATGGAGTGTTTAGAGGTAAGTAAGGGGCAGTGGAGTGTATCCAACACTGGGTCTGGAGTCAGAAAGACCAGAGTCCAAATCCAGCCTCAGACAGTTACCTGCTATGTGACCCTGGGCAACTCACTTAACACCTACCTGCATAAAACTGGAGAAGGAAATGACAAAGCACTCTGGTATCTTTGCCATGCAAACCTTGTGGACAGTGGGACCCTAGGGTCACGAAGAGTTGGACATGACTGAACAACAATAAAGGTGTAAGAAGACTGGAAAGGTGGGAAGTAGCTGGGTTATGACAAATTAGGAGGTAATGAGGAAAATGGTCAGACTTACATTTGGAAAAAAAGAAACATCTTGGCAGACTAGGATTATTAGAGTGGAGAGAGATTTGAGGCATGGCACCAATTACAATTCTAGTGTAGTTGTCCAGGCAAGAGATGATGAGGGCTGGAACCAGGATAGTGGTTGTATAAGTGAAGAGAGGGGAAATACATGAGATGTGCTGTGAAGACAAAAAGGATTCAATTTGCCTATAGTTTGGAAATATAGGATTAATGAGAGTAAAGAATAAAGGATTACATTAAGATTGGAAGCTGGGTGACCAGGAGAAATGTGATGCCCTTTAACGGTGCTAGGGAAGTTGTAGGGGAAACTTAAGGGGAGCATAATACAGTGAGTTCCATTTTGGACTTTGGACTTTTAGTTGCCTGTGAGACATCCAGTTTCAACTTTCCAGGAGATACTTGGAGATGTGTGACTCTACCTAAGGAGAGCCTACAGCTGGATCTATAGACGTGGGAATCATCTGAATAGTGCTGATCATTGAACCCACGGAAGCCAATAGAATCACCAAATGAGATAGTATAGAGTAGAAAGAGAAGGTGGCCAGTGACAGAGCTATGGATGACATCCATGATTAGAGGTTATGACATGGACAGAAAGCCAGCAAAGGAGACAGAGGAGGAGTTATCAGAGAGGTAGGAAGAGAATCAGGGAGAGCAGTGTCACAAAAACCTAAAGGAGAGAAGATCCAGGAGGAGGAAGTGATTGACAATGTGCAATGCCTCAGCGGCCAAAGAAAATCAGGCCTGAGAAAAGACCATTCAATTTTCCAGTCAAGAGAAGCTTGAGCTCCGGCCCTGGAGTCAGGAGGACCTAAGTTCAAATCCAGCCTCAGACACTTGACACTTACTAGCTGTGTAATCGTGGGCAAGTCATTCAACCCTGATTGCCTCACCAAAAAGCAAAAAGAAAAAAGAGAGAGAAGCTTGGCAACTTTGGACAGGGCGGTTTTGTTTGAATTATGAGGTCAGATGCAAACCTGTAGAGGATTAAGAAGAGAATGAGAGCATCTGGGCAGCAAAGTGGATAAAATACTGGGTCTGGAGTCAGGAAGACCTGAATTCAAATCTAGCCTCAGATATTTACTAGCCATGTGACCCTGGACAATTCACTTAAACCTATTTGCCTTGTTTTTCTCATCTGTAACATAAGCTAGAGAAGGAAATGGTAAACCATTCCAGTATCTTTGCCAAGAAATCCACAAAAGGAGTCATTGAGTCAGACATGACTGAATGAAAGAAGAGAGAGGAGAGAAAGTGAAGGCACAAGTTGTGGGTGGCCTTTTAAAAGAGTTTAGTTGTGAAGGGGAAGAGAGATACTGCATGATACTTAGCAGTGAAAGAAAGATCAAGTGAGGATTTTTTAACTATGGGGAAACATGGGTATGTTTGTAAGCTACAGGGAAAGAGCTGGTAGATAGGGAGAGATTAAGTTTAGAATATAGAGTGGGGTTGATAGTGGGGATGATTTGCTGGAGAGGCCAGTAGTGATGGGGTCAAGGGTGAAAGTAAAGGAGTTTGCATTGGCTAGAAGAGGAGCCACTTTTTCATTTGAGACCAGAGTGAAGAAGGAGATAGTAGATGTCTGAATCATGTGGGATTAGGAGGAGAGGAAAAGAGGGAGCTCTCAGAGGGTGATTTCTATTGTGTTTTTTTTCACTGAAATATGAGGCAAAGTTTTTAGTTGAGAGTGTGGGTGGGAGGGGAGCTTACATTTCACTAGGCACTTGCAACATGTACACATAGCAATGGTACTTAATATTTTTATAGCTCTTAAACTCTTTGCTTATCTGAATATTTTCTGTACAAACCAAACTACCCTTATACAGAATTTCCCTTTGGAGTCTCACACACATTACAATCAATCATTCAATAAGAATTTATTAAACACTTCCAATGTATTTAGGTGGTATGTTGGGTAGAGCCCTGGCCCTGGAGTTAGGAAGACGTTAGTTCCAATCCAGTCTCAGATACTCCCTAGACATGAGATTGTGGGCCAGTCACTTAGCCTCTGTCTTCCTCAGATTCTTCATCTATAAAATGGAGATAATAATGACACCTATTTCGCAAGGGTGGTTGTGAGGATAAAAAAAAAATCATTGCAAAGCACTTCACCAACTTTAAAGTTCTATATGAATGTTGCCTATTGTTATTATCATTATTATTGTATGTCATGCATGGTGCTAAGTGGAGCCCCTGCCTTCGAGGACTTTACATTCTCATGGGATAATTTTATTCTGTTACTTTGATTTCCAGAATCATCTTCATCCAGAAACTCATGGGGATGTTTCTGAATGCTTCTGTTGTTATTGAATCATTTTAGTTGATTTCAATTCTTCATGACCCTATTTTGGGGTTTTCTTGACAAAGATACTGGAGTAGTTTGCCATTTGCTTAGTCAGCTCATTTTACAAATGAGGAAACTGAGGCAAACAGGGTCATGTGATTTGACCAGGGTCACACAGGAAGTCTTCCTGATTCCAAGCCCAGTGCTCTATCTACTGTGCCACCTAAGAAGAATGGACCAACTTCCATTATGGATTGGACTTTGCAAGGGATACAAAAGAAATACAAGTTATAGACCCTGGCCTCATGGAGATTGGAATGGAATTATTATCAAGTCCAGGGCCACAGAGAAAGCTTCTTACTTCATTCACTGTTCAACCCTCTGACCTTTCACTGACTGAAGGTCAACATCACTTCTTCCCTATTTGGCACCCATATTCATCCAACAGAAATAGCTTTTTGTTGGCATGCTGGCTCCTCCATTTCTTCCTCTTCCTCCTCTTCTCTATGTTCCTATTCCCCACTTTTCTTCCATTCTTCCTCCTCCCATATGTTGGACAGCCCTTTAAGTAATGGCAAACAGAAAGGGATGAAGCAAAGAATGATTGAGTGGCTTGAACTGCATTGTTTTTCATGGGAGAAATAACCCCTTTTCTGCTGCAGCTAGTCCTTAGAGATACAACCACCCCATGAATTTTCCTACTGGGAATCACTTGCCTGAATGTCCTTTCTAATTTTTTTCTGGGTGACCCATATATAATTCAAGAAACTTGGAATTAGAGCTGACATTAATCTTAGACATAATCTACTTCACATCGTTCTCCAAAAGTTTAGAATAAGTCTAAATCCAAACCTAAAATACTGTCTCTTCTTAATGTTTTATGAGTAGACTGTAGCTTTTCTGACTTTAATAACATGACAAAAGGAAATTATCAAAAGCCTCTTCATTTCAAAAGGAACAAGGTAGCCAGTCCCTGGACCTAGCTGCCTTCTTCCAGAACAAGAGCCAATGACTAATTTCATCTATATGTCTTTTTCCCTCACAACAATCCTACGAAGAAAGTAATATAAGTATTATTATTCCCATTCCAATGATACAGAAACTAAGGCTCTGAAAGGGTAAGAAAATTGTCCATGGTTACATTGCTAGTAAATATCTCAGGCAGAATTCAAATTCAGGTCTTAATCCAAGTATAGTCAATTTTTATTAATATCTTTCATCTTGACATCATAAATTTCCCAATTCCCCCACAATAAGGCCCCACAAAATAAATTCTCCCAAAATAATAACTAAAACTACCTAATAGAATGAGTGTGGCTGTTACTACATAGCTCTTTCCATTTTTATAGTTCTTTTACTGCTAACAGAAAAGAAAGATTTGTGATTTAATCTTTTTTTTTTATTTTTTGGGAGGCAATCAGGGGTTAAGTGGTTTGCCCAGGGTCACCCAGCCACTAAGTATCTGAGGCTGGATTTGAACTCAGGTCTTCCTAACTTCAGGGCCAGTGCTCTATCCACTGAACTACTTAGTGCCCTTGTTTCAATCTTTAATGATTTCTTATCGACATTATCTATTATATTTTACCTGAGTTTTGTTTCCACTTGGTTGCTATTTTCCTTTACATTTTAGTCACTATATACATTATTTTTCCATGTTTCTTTGAATTCTTCACATTTGCATATGGTGAAACTGTCACCAATGAAAAATTAAACACACACACACACACACACACACACACACACATGTACAATCACTGTTTGCTCATCCATCTCCCCCCAATTATTGGAAACACACTTTTGTTCTTTTTTTTTTATTTTACAATAATCTTACTGGGGATGTTTTTGTTTTTTTTCTTGCTATCATTAACCTCCTGGATATTAATCTAACAGTCAATCTCTGGGTCAAAGGGAATGAATAATTTAGTACTTTTTCTTGCATAATTCCAAACTATTTTCTAGAATAGTTGAATCACCTTTCAGCTCCAGCAGCAACAAATCAGTAACCCTATCTTCCCCCATAAGCTTCAACATAAATTTATTTTTTCTGTCATTTCCAAAACTGGAACTTAATCAAAATTTCAAATTGATTAAATCAATTTAATTAAAATTTTGAACATTTTTTCTAATGATTGATCATCATTCTCTTTTCTTCTTTCGGAAACTATGTGTTCCTTATCTATTGGAAAAAGAATCTTAATCTTATAGATTTGTGTTATTTCCCTATAGATTTTAGATGTTAGACTTCTATTATATATGTAGTTGATAGACTGCTGTATTTGTAGGGAAAAAAATGCATGGCTTCAAATCCTGTCTCTGATAGTTGAAAGTTAAAGTAACCACTGGTAAATCACTTAACCTCTCTGAGATTCAATTTCCTCATCTGCAAAATGAAGGTAATACCTATAGTGATGTCTAATAAGATTGATGTACGTCTCAAACAAGAATAGGTATGTAACTCACTTATAAATCTTTTTTAAAAACTATATATATATATATATATATATATATATATGTCAGCTATTATTAATAATGTAAATGCAAATATTTATCAATCCAGAGCATTTCTGTTAATTCTAGCTGCACTTATTTTGTTGGTGGAAAAAAATTTAATTGTAGATAACTTAAGCTATTTTGTCCTACTGTCCTACTTAAGCTATTTTAATCTTCTCTTGTCCATGCCTGGTTATAACTAGAAATTTTCCACTAAAATATGATGCCTATTAAGAAAGCCTCAGTCTTCCAGGGGAACTAGCTTGTATTAACCACTGTGACTTGAATATCCTTCCACATTCCTATAGAAAGGAGTGCAGAACCACCTCCCTTCCCACTGCCACTGCAGCTATCATTTATCCCAAATCCATCCAAAATGATATATTATCCCATAAATTCAAAAAGGTTTGGCAACTATTCTCTATTCCTGGCAGAACTTGAAGACAGGCTTGAAGGTGGCCATGAAGGCTGCTGGCTACAGGTCAGTGATTGTCTTCCTGGAGCAAAGTTGAAATCCAGAAGAAAATCTGGGAGAGGGTGGAGGAAGGAGTCTTTCCCATCTGCAGCTCATCAGCATACACTGCTTCACTGTTCAAGCAGAGAACTAGCAGAGAGAACCAATCAAATCATTTCCCTTCTCACTGAGGCCCCTCAAAAGCATGCCTGAGCAGGACTCTGAGTTCTTTCAGAAAGAACAGTTCAGAGTGTGCAGCAAAGAGAATGCTCTGAATATTGGTTGAGAAACTTGACCTCAAATTTAGAACAAATCAAACCAAAATGAACTCCAGACTCAGCAAGGGAAACGTCCTTAATACCTATGGTGTGGCATGAGAAGCTCTATGCCAGGTGGTGCAATAGACATTTACCATCAGGCAAAACAGAGAGAACCAATTGTGAAAATAATTGACAAGAAGACCCTGGGGGAGGTAGAAAATAGAATATGCTACACATTGGGCACAGCTGACATTTTTGTTTTGAAAAAAAATTAAATAAAAGTAGATTTCAAGAGATGTTGGATATTATATTGCTAAACTATTTAAATAGAGTAAGAAAAGCAATACTTTAAGAATATTAATAAGTAAATAGATGAAAAAAGAAACACATCTGTTCTGAAGGAAGTGAAGGGAATGGTTTATAAGTAGTAAAATTTACAACCAAATGATTGAAAATGTTGCCCAGATGCACAACCACAAAGCTCAAAGGTTAACCAGTGAGCTAGTGGAGGACCATAAAAAGCCAATAAATAATGATGAGGAAGAGAAGGAGGAGGATAACTACGACAGTGACAGCATCGTAAGACAGATGCTTTACAAACTTTAAAGTACAATGTAAATAAGAACTATTTCAATGTGTGAATAAATCAGCATAGGAAGTATCTTTGTAAACGACAGAAGAGTAACAACTGAAGAGAAGATGACAAATGGTTAACTGAGTCCTTGAAGATGCTGCCATTGAATTACCTAAGAGCCAGGTAAAGGAATTCTATTTCCTAAAAGACTGAAAGGAATGTTGTTTCTTTTTCTTCAGTACTTCTAAGGGCCTGTGATTTTAGTAGGTGGCTACTCCCTCCACCCTTGAAGAATGAAATCAGGATAGTGGAGAGTCTTCAGGACTGGCACCTTGGTGGGGGATGGGGGAAGGGGGGGGAGAGAGAGAGAGAGAGAGAGAGAGAGAGAGAGAGAGAGAGAGAGAGAGAGAGAGAGAGAGAGAGAGAGAGAGAGAGAGAGAGAGAGGAAGGGAGGGAGAGATGGAGAGATAGGGGAAAGAAGGAAGGAAGGAAGGAAGGAGGGAAGGAAGGAAGGAAGGAAGGAAGGAAGGAAGGAAGGAAGGAAGGAAGGAAGGAAGGAAGGAAGGAAGGAAGGAAGGAAGGAAGGAAGGAAGGAAAATAAAGGAGGAAGGGGATAGTATATAGCCTTCTAGTTTTAAGAGATCCTCAGTCACCAATCAATCAACATGCATTTATTAAGCATGTACTTTGTGCCAAGTACCATAAGATGCTGGGGATACAAAAGCAAAAGTGGAACAATCCCTGCTCTTAAGGAGTTTATATTCTATCAGGTTAGACAGTATGTATATACACATGTGTGCACACTCATGTGCACACACCTACACACAAATGTAACACCAACCCCCAAACTCACCATTATAGGCCTCTCTGCTGATTGGTGGGGATCAAGGCCCACACATGTTTGAGGGGAGGGGGTGGGGAGTTGGTGAGAATGAGAGAAAGTTTCTGTCTCATCATCTTCAAGTCTTATTCTAGTCTTCTCTGAGTTTTTCTTTAAGGACTTGAGTCTCAACTGTGCAGTAACTTCAAGCACATTTGTCTTCTAGCTTCAAGATGGAGAAGAATTGTGGAAGAAGAGTCTAGGGATGTTCATTTTGCATCCCTTCAAGCTATAGAATGATACTCTCTTGCTACATGTGGGATATAGCCCTCCTAACACAAATATTTACACATATACATATACATACACACATAAATATGAGGCAGCTAAGTGGGGCAGGGGATAGGGGATATGGGGCAGGAAGATCTGAGTTAAAATCCAGCCTCAGATATTTATTAGCTGTGTGACCCTGGGCCAGTCACTTAACTCCTATTTCTCTCAGTTCCTCATCTGTAAAATGGAAGCACATTGGAAAAGGAAATGGCAAACCACTCCAGTATCTTAGCCAACCAAACCCTATGGACAAAAGTCCGTGGGGTAACATAGTCAGACACAACTGAATGTTATAACAACATACATGTATGTACACATTCCCCAGCAGGAACACTTAGCACAACCAGAACAGCCTTCTCCCCTAGCTTTGCCCTCATGCCTTGTCCTGGCCCAGGACCCATCTGGCTACTTGATTGCTCACACTGATTGAATGAGATAGGAGTCAGTGACTCTACTACTTCTGAGGAGATAGGAGACCATCAGGACATACCATCTGCCCTGTGTCTATACCCTCCAAATGTCTGGCACTGCTATCTAACTGACTGATATAACCTCAGGACTCCAAGGTCTTCCCATCTTCCCAATGCTGAACCTTTAGGCCCCCTGAACCTTGCCATATGTCCTAAAGATTACCTTTCTATTATAAACTGTCTCTTCTAATTAGTGGGTGGACTCCTTGAAAGCAGGGACTGTCTCATTCTATTTCTATTTGTATACCCAGGACTTAACACAGTGTTTGGCACATACTAAGTTCTTAACAATACATTATTTTAGGGGCAGCTAGGTGGCACAGTGGATAGAGCACCGGCCTTGAAGTCAGAAGCCTGAGTTCAAATCTGGCCTCTGACCAAACACTTGACACTTACTAGCTGTGTGACCCTGGGCAAGTCACTTAACCCAATTGCCTAAAGATAAAAAAAAAGTGCATTATTTCATGCCTGGCTTGAGGATCAACCATCACAAAGATGCATAGGCAGGAGATTGAATATTAACTGTGAGTGACATCAAACTTATGCAGGTTCAACAGGACAGTAGAGCGTGGAAAGGGTGGTAATATACAATAAGTTTAGAAAGGTAAACAGGGGCTATGAAGAGCTTTAAAAGCCAGAGGGATTTGCATTTGGTCCCAAAGGCAACAGGGAACCACTGCAATTTATTGAGTATGAGAAGTAAAATAATCAGACCTGAACTTGAGGAAAGTCACCATGGTGACCATTTGGGTTGGAGACAGAGCATAGATTTAGAGCTGAAAGGGATGACAGAAACCAGCTGGTCCAAGTGCATTTTACAAATGAAGAAATTAAGTCACAGAGACTTCCCCAGTGTCACACAGCCTGGAAGTATCATAGGAAGGGTTTTACCACAGGGCTTCTTGATTCCAAGAAGAGTAATTTATCCACTACAGAATTCTGTAGCTTCCTCAGGCGGTGAGACAAGGAAAGCAATTCGCTGGCAATTTTGACATTCCACTTGAGAGTTGATGAAGATCCAAACCAGGGCAGTAGTCATGGGACTGAGGAAGAAAATGTGGCAACTAATTGGATCTGTGGGGCGAGTGAACGAGGAGGTAAGGATAAAACATAGCTGTGAACTTACAGTCATCTGCCACATGTATACATATTTGATTTTTTCCCTGTTAGATCAGTCAGTCAATGAGCATTGATTAAAAGCTATGTGCTGGGCATTATGCCAAGCACTGGGGTTACAAAGAAAGACAAAAAATACAGGTTCTGCCTTCAAGGAGCTCACATTATAATGAGGGTACTAACATGCTAATAATTATACATATATAAGAAATATGGAGTATAAAGTAGAAGGTAATTTCATAGAGAAGGAACTAGCTGGGGGGGGGGGGGCGAGGAGCAAAGAAAGGCCTCCCAAAGCAGGTGAGATTTGAGCTACATCTTGAAGGAAGCTAGGGAAGCCGAGAAAAGTTGCCACAGGGGAGAAGGGAGAGCATTCCAGGAACGGGATACAAGGAAGGGGGTTACGAAATGGAGTGTTGTGTAGGGAAACAGCAAGAAGCCAGTGGTTCATAGAGTATGTGGATGATCGTAGAGAACAAGATGACTGGAAAGGTAGGAAGAGGTCAGATTGTAAAGGACTTTAAAAACCAGAGGATTTCATATTTTGTCCTGAATAGGGAGGCTGTAGGGTTTATCAATGACATGATCATACTTGAACTCTAGGAGAATCACTTTGGGAGCTGAATGGAAGGAAGGTGGATTCAAATGGGTAGAGACTTAAGATCGATGCTTCACTGACACTAATGCTTAAAAGACCCAGGGTCACCTCTAGGATGAGGGATTGAAAAGGACTGGAGTTAAGAGTCTCCTTTTTCCCTAAAAATAAACTCAGACATTTTCAAATTGTAGATGAGACATTAATATTAACTAATGGACCAGAGAACTGATCAGAGACTGATGTAGTGCTAACATTCCATAGGGGAAGATGGAACAAGTGTCTCTTTGAAACCTTAATGCCTTCAAAGGGTAGTGAGGGGGTTAAATTTTTTAAAAATAAACAGAGGTCCTGGGGTGAAGTGGTTCTGTGCAGAGTGTGTTGAGGGAGAAAAAGCAGGGAGGTTAAAAGGAATAATACACTAGCGTAGAAAAGAGGAAGAAAGAAGTAGAAAATGTTACTTCTCTTAAGTGGGTGTGTGAGAAGGAAAATATAGAAATATGGAGGAAGGAGGGGCATCATCAGATGAATCTCACTCTTTTATGAAGTGTACAAAGAAGGATTAAACACACATGCTTTCGCTCGCTCTCTGCACACACACACACACACACACACACACACACACAAAGATTCTTGTACAAAGACATCCAACTCAACAGAAAAACAAGAGGGGATGAAGATGAGAGAAGTGGGATTGAATGAAAAGAAAATACCAAGGAAGAAAGAGTCATAAGCAAAACAAACTTTTGATACTGGTTAAAAAAGGAGAGAAGAATTTAAGGGGATATAAAAGACATTGGATTGAAGGCCAAGAGGTACAGCAAGTCTCCAGTAAGACACTCTCCCAAATTTGCATTTATTAGAAATATCTGATGTTTTAGACTAAAACTTCTCTTTCAAAAGGTGTTTCTGCCCATCTCTAGGGCAAATACGACTCTCCTTCCTAAAGAGGTATCTCAGGAATGACGGTGACTGAGGGAATCCAATGACATGCACTCAGCTGGGGTTGATCTCTGATTGTTGTTGCTGAGTCATTTCAGTCATGTCGGAATCTTTGTGACTTCATTTGGGATTTTTTTGGCAAAGACACTGAAGTGGTTTGCCATTTCATTTTCCAAAGCTCATTTTACAGATGGGGAAACTGAGGCAAACAGGGTTAAGTGACTTGCGCAGAGTCACACAGATAGTAAGTGTCTAAGGCCAGATTTGAACTCAGGAAGATAAGTATTCCTGATTCCAAGCCCGCCTAGCTGCCCTTGATTCTTACTAGCTCAATAAGGGTTACAGAAGAGTTAGAATTATAGATCATAGGATCATAGATTTTGAGCTATAAGGTATTGCAGTGACTAGCCTCCTTGTTTACACTGAGGCCCACAGTGATGAGGTGATTTGTAAAAGTCACATAGGTCATAAATGACAGAACCAGAATTTGAACTCAGGATCTTTGATTCCAAACCCAGTATTCTTTCTACTGTCCCATTTTGGGTGAGAATGGCAGGGAGGATTGTTCAAACTTCACTTGAAATTGTTTAATGCTGAGTTTAGAAAAAAATATAAATTTTAAGATACCATGCTCTTTGGATGCCAAGAGTTTGGTTTCCTTAAGTAATACTTTTCAACTGACATGAAGTTTTCTACAGGAAATGGAAAGTGACAGATGATCGCTTAAGCTTTCATCCCCAAACTTCACACATCTTATGTTGTCATGCTTGTAAAATGTTCCTTGTTTTAAAAGTGCACATGGCATCAAAAGGAGAATTCACATTGCCACAGAGCTTTACAGTTGGAAAAGTACTTTCCCCACAACAACCCTGGAAGGTAAGGCAAGAACTATGATCTTGATTTAAAAGTGAAGAAGTAAGGTTTGCAGAGGTTAACTTGCCTAGGATCACACTGCTAGTATCATATCTGGGGGTTGAACCTAGTTTTCCTGAATCCCAGGCTAACATTCATAACAAAACTTCTCAATACATGAAATTTATTTGAAACTCGTGTTTCACAAATATCAGGTATTCATTCTGAAAATACCTGTTTTTAGACTTAACATAAAGATTAGCCTAGCTTATTATTCAACTCATAGATTAATTGTTCATATTCAATTAAGTGTTTTATTTTCACTGAAAAGTGTGGCAGAACAGACAGAGCTCTACTCCACAGCCAAGAGATTTGGTTTTGAGTCACTGTTCTGAGGCTTCCTAGGTGTGTGACCTCTGAGTCACCTCTTAATGTTCTCCTCCAGTGTCTCATCCTGGAGGAAAGTGATGCTCAGTCTTCAGACACAAGCTCTGAGAAGTACTACCAAGCTAGAACAGTCACAACAACAGACTCAGAATACCAAGAGTCATCACCAGTGGTTGGAATTCCTTTGCCATGGCAACCCTTGAAACAAAGAAACATACAAAATGGTTTCCAGGTGCCTCGTGGCCTGCTTCCACTTCCACTGTGAAAAGAAGACAGAGAGTGGTAAGAATCAAAGAGTTTTTAGCACATCTACACTCATTGCTATATTTGTTAGCATTCTACATGTGAGATCTTTGTCCAGTGATCCAACAAATTGGCATGATATTAGAAATATTGATCATCAATATTGATATTTTCTTGACAAATGCGGCCAGAAAATATAAGTAGCTGTTAAGTGGACAGAAAGCTCACATATTCTCCTTGGAGAGCCCCTTATATGGCTTACATGCCACTATATATTGCAGAGAATAAAAGATAAAGATTCTGAAAGGAACTTGACAAGATCCTGGAGGAGTAAACACTTCTAACATTATTCAGTAAATCCTTTAAGCCAAGTCCACATATATGTTGACATTTAGTGGCTTCAGTGAAAAGATGGTTATGAGAGAACAACCAAAATATGTGGAAATATGTGGGAAAAAAATTGTTGAAAAGATGGCTCAGACATAAGAAATGAAATAGGACAGTAGTCTACTCAGAAACCTCACACTTTTCTATCCTATCTCCCTTCCTCAAGAGAGAGTTGGTAGATGTGGGACAACCAAACTTCATCTAAAACATTGAAAGCCCCTTTACCAATCACAGGCATTTATCTATTTCTATATCTATATTTTCATCTATATCTCTGTTTATATATCATACCAGAATGGAAATGAGGGGTTCCTACTACAACCAGCTGACTATGTGGAATCAGAATGCTGAGAAATTAAAAATCAAAATTAACATCAAATCAGAAGAAAAGATGAAGATGCAAAGAAGACATTGCTTAAGGTTGCAATAATTTCAACCTGACCTATCCAAATGAACTTTCTGTGCTGGGGGGAGGAGAGAGAAAATATGTTAGCCTTGATTATCCCCATTTCCTACAAAGTTCTATCTGATATAAAGCAGTTATCCAAAGGAGAAGAGAACAGAAACCACTGAAGCCAACAAATACTAGGTCTCCTTCCCATTTGAAAGAATGGAAGGCAAAGACATCATTGACTGAGAGTACAGGACTTACTTCTAAAATGTGAGAGAGGACTTTGGTAGAAGATAAAGAGAATCACCTCATGAAACAACAAAAAGCAAAAACAAGCCAGCAAAAAGCATTCCATGAGGCCCAACTAAGCCACATCATTCTAAGAATGTTCTTAGATGAAACAAGTAGGAGAAGAAAAAATACACACACACACACACACACACACACACACACACACACACACACACACACAAGACATTTTACGCATTTAGATTTGAACACCTCAGTCCCAAGCACCCTGAGGTGAAAATGTAAGAATGCTATTTAAGACCAAGCTAATTAGAAATAGAAGAAATACAATCTTATAAACACTGAGAGCACTTTCATAAGTTAGCAGCTAGATGCCATAGTGGACAGAGTGTTGGACTTAGAGTCAGAAAGACCTGAGTTTGAATCCTTCCTCAGACACCAGCTATGAAAGGCTGGGAAAGTCATTTAACTTTTCTCAGCCTCATTTTTCTCATTTTTAAAATAGGGACAATTGTATCTACTTCACAGGGTTGTTGGAAAGACCAAATGTTCAAATGTCTATAAGATGTTTACAAAACTTTAATGTTAATTCATTATTGCTATTATTATTGCTTCCTCCAAAAAAAAGTGGAAAGAAATCAATAACCCTTAAGCCCATTTTCTTGCCTTTCAAAATCACAGAAACTTATTTTTGGAAGGGAACTCAGAAACCATTTCATCTGAACTATAACAAACAAAAATCCTTTCTATAATATATATCATCTAACAAATGTTTATTCAGTCTGTGTTTTAAGACCTAGAGTGAAGGGAATAGGCCATCATCAGCCATCTTGACTCTTGTCTTGCCACTGGACTCTGAAGGCTCTGGAAGACAGAGTAAGGCCTATGACTTTGCAAAATTCTGCCTCACTTAAATCCAATTCATGCATAAAACAAAAACCCTTAAAAATTCAGTTTCCTTATCTGTAACATAGGGATGATAACAATAGCATCTGCCTCCCAGGGTTGTTGTGAAAATAAAATGTGGTAATATTTACAAAGATGATGAGATTGACCTGCATGTTGCCAGAGCTAGCTCAGTGTTTGGCAGGCTCTGAAAGAAAGTATGGGAGAGAAGAGGTGTTAGACTGTATACCTTTTGGAAAGAATTCCTCGATGTAGACAGCTTGAGTCAGTTCTAAAAAGAAGCATAATGCTCTGGAATAAAATAACTCTATGAGGAAATACACAGAGATTTCAAAGACTGAAAAGATTATGGTCATGTATGTTAAACTGGACATATTTCAATGCTACAAATTAAAGAAAAACTGGCAAAAGCAAATAGTTAGCTAACTTTCACAGCATGAAGCCTAGGGAAAGAAAATAGAAGGAATTCCAATAATGCATCTCTAGAGAAAATTCAGAGAATTCAGAAAATGTCAAGAATTCAGCCTTTAAGTGCCACCCCTAATGAAAAGAGAATCCAGCATTGGCACAAGTCAGATGGACACAGTCATAAAAAGCAGGAAGTAAGTATAGAATCATCACCACTAAAAGATGGTGCTCCAAGCATCGATAAAAATAAAGAACCGAATTGGTTTATGCTAGAAAATTCTCATTTATCCATACTGATCAAAAGTATGGGCCTAGATTTGATCATGAGACCTCAGTTTACCAATATACTTCAAATGATGATGTAAGTTATATTCCTTGAGATTTACCAGTACAATAGCAAAAATATATATAGATAGAGAGAGTCCATCTCAAATTCACAATTCTTCCTATTTATAGTGTACTACATATGTGGATTCCAGTCACCACATCCTACCTTGCTGAACAGACACGTACTGATTAACTATAATCACAGAGTTGTAGAATCTAAGAGCTGGAAGTGATCTTGGATGCCATCTAGCCCAATCCATACTCAAATGAGAATCCCATCTATAACCCCAAAAGTGGACATCTATCTTTTGCTTGAAGACCTGTGGTTGAAAGTGGGAGAGGGGGAATCCACTACCTTCTTCACACAGCACATTTTTTTGGACACCTATGATTCTTAGAAAGTTTTTCTCTACATCAAGGACAAAGAGAAGAAGTCTGATGCCTCTAAATGAACACTATCAAAGGACCAATATTTACCAGGGTTCTCTACTCTCCCCCTGGCCTAATTTAGGGTAGGCCCTAAAAGCTGACAAAGCCAGGAATCTGTTGGCCTGGGGATTGGGGCAAGGCTCAAGCTGGGCCTCACTTGGCAACTTCCTAGTGGCCTCTAGCTGTTATGGGAAGGCTTCCTGGTCATCTGAGACATAAAAGGTCCCATCTACTTGGTGTCAGACACTCCAATTTAGTGAATTCCAGTCACTACAACCTAACCCACTGACGAAACATTTTCATATGGACAGCAGAGGGGCTATTTATATAAAAGCTAAATGTTTCTTTCCTAAATGGATTCTTTTTGCATATCCTTGCTATATTAAGGTTGAGTAAACCTCCTTTTGTAAACTGTTAGATGATCATAACTGTCCGATGCCTCACTTCATCCAAATATTGAACCTGAACTAACAGGTTCCTGGGGCGCACCCCATCATAAGCCCTTTCATACATAACAGCCTTATGTCCCACCACCTTCCTCTCCCCATCCTCCATTTCTCCAGAGCAAATATCCCCAGTCCTTCAGTCAAATTTTGTATGCCAAAACCTGGAGCAAACTCAAATAGAAAGAGGGCCACTAAACTATACATAAGGATCCCTTCCGGCTACATAGGAATCAGAAAAACACGTATCAACATTATCTATGTCCTACTGTAACTTTAGTTATTTTTGTAAATATTTCCCAACTACATTTCAATCTATTTTGGCTTCATCAGGGAGTGTTGAGTGCTTCTGGTCACCTATGAGCCACATATTTGAGACCTCTGATCTGAAGAACCTTCATCAATGTCATAGTTAATTAACTCTCTAACATAAATACATACATATGTATATTCACATAAACATATATATCACACACACACACACACACACATATACACTAGACCTCAGTTGAGGTTCTGAGGTCCCTTATTAGCTATGTATTATTAGACAGTGACCCTTCTCTGGGCCTCACCTTCTTCATTCACAAAATGGAAATAATAATGCCTGCCTCACATATTTGTTATGAGGCTCCCATGAGACAACCTATGTAAAAATGCTTTATAAACCTTAAACTGCTCATAGTGTCAGCTTTTATTATTAATGCAGTTAAACTTATTCTTCTGAATTCTCTTTCCTCTCCTTGTCACATACGCATACCCAAAAGGATTGTGATTTTATCAGCTAAGCTAGGGAAATCTCACCATCAATAAATCTGTGCCTTAGTAGAAAACTCCTGGGGACTGATCCCATGGAGGTTAAATGACTTGTCCAATGTCTCCAGTAAGTGTCATAGACCAGAGTTAAAACCAAGTCTTTCTGAAGCTTAGCACCTAGGTACTATGTATTCTGCCTTTTGTATCTAACATAGATGTAAATACAATCCCCTGATATCATGGAGATAGACATGATCCTGGACAACACCATACGATCATGGAAGAGATTTTGGGTCACCTAGCCCAAGATTCAGAGCCTATTACAGTTTTCCTGCTACTACTGTGCTTATTCAAGCTATGCTGCCCTTCAGAGAGAGACAGCAGCCAGCCAGAGCTAATGATCCTATAGAAGGTTCTGTCATAAGTGGTACTATATTGGTTGGATTTGGGCTGGCATTCTCTAGGATTGGCAGGGAAGAGGAACCAAACGGATATGTTTGAAGCTTTCCTGTTAAGAGTGCATGTAGCTGTCTCATAGTGGGAGGATTCATAGATAGGAACAAGAATTTTTTCTGGTTTTTATTCCTTTGTAATATTGAAAACAAAGAATTATATGCAGGAATGCCTTGGGAAATGACCTCAATTGAAATGTAGCAGGGATGGGATGAGTTAGAGTTTCTTTAGTGAGTGGGTACATTGTGAGTTGTGATCTCATTACAAAAATCTACATAAACCCTTAAATTAGTGAAAATGTCTTGCCTCCCACAAAAGGCCTAGAACTATGAAAAGGAAAGATAGCCAACTCTTTGAGAGTCAAAGAGAGCTTGGTGGTTACCCTTGTGTGCTCCCTCTGGATGGTGAGCACACCTGGGGATGAACATTTGACACACAGACTGATGACTGATTAGCTCAAGTATTACTACAAGGAGCCCTCTGGCTATAACATACAGTTTAAGCCTCATCACAAGCATGAATGAACATATACGTAAAGATAAAAGCCCTTGATCCAGCAGCCTAGACTCTCTGTGTTCCTAACACCAATGGCTTAGGGCTGACACTCTTTGTGCCCATTTTTCACACTCATCTTATTCTCCACCTCAATCACATCTACCTTATGCTCACTCCATCACCCAGATATGCGGCGACAAAGGATTTCTATTAACAGGATGCTGGGCAAGAAGGCTATGACTAGAGTCTCTGGGAAGTAGAAACTGATTGCCATGGGTCAGGCTGGTAGGAGGGGGGAGACAAAACAAAGATACCCAGACCAGGAAGTATAAAATAGCAGATGGGAGAAAGTGCAGCAAGAACCACTCTGAATTTAACAATTTGACAAACATTTGTAAAGAAGCTCCTATTTCCAGTAGATGGGGAGGAGCCCAATAATTGGATAATAATATCATTGTTTGCCCTTCATACTCAAAGAGGACAATGGCATCATGATGCTGGGGTCAAGGTATAGTGCAGGGGTGGAGAAACTGCAGCTTCAAGGCCACATGTAGCTTTCTAGGTCCTCAAGTATTGCCCTTTTACTGAATCCAAACCTCACAGAATACCCTTAATAAAAGGATCTAGGTCTCCAAAGACCCAGAAGTCCACATGTGGCCTTGAGGCCACAGGTTCCCCGCTGTTGGTACCATGTGTTCAACTGTGGCTGATCAGACCAATATGAGCTCAGAATACTCTACCATAGGTCGGCACAAATAGTTTGTTTGAACAGTTTGGATGGAGATGTCTAGATTTGTGCATCCTATGTTTCCTTTGTCCTATTGCAATTCTGCTTTGCTCAAAGAGCATGGCACTTTCTTTGGTGTGGGCACGCCATCTTGGATGATCCTGTCCCAGTGATTCCCATGTCTCACAAGTGATACTAAAATTCCTCAGAGAGACCTTGAGAGTGTCCTTGTATCACTTTTTCTGACCTCCACGTGAGTACTTTCCCTGGTGTGAGTTCTCCATAAAATAATCTTTTAGCAGCCAGCCCATCGGAGTTGTGCTTTCTTCAGTATAGTTTGAATGCTTGGTAGTTCAGTTCTAGAAAAGATCTCAGTGGCCAGTACCTTATCTTGCCAGGTGATCTTCAGAATCTTCCTAAGACGATTCAAATGGAAATGGGGCATCTCACTGGCAGACTGTCTAGATTTCACTGGCATACAACAAGTCAGCATAATGGTTCTGTAAACCTTTGATTTGCTATATAGTCTAACACCTCTTCTCTCCCATACTTTCTTTCAGAGCCTGCCAAACACTGAGCTAGCTCTGGCAACATGCAGGTCAATCTCATCATCTTTGTAAATATTACCACATTTTATTTTCACAACAACCCTGGGAGGCAGATGTTATTGTTATCATCCCTATGTTACAGATAAGGAAACAGAATTTTTAAGGGTTTTTGTTTTGTTTGTTTTGTTTGGTCAAGGGTCACACTATGTTTCAAAGGCAATATTTGAACTCAGGGCTTCCTGATTCCAGATCAAGAGTTCTATCTACTGTGCATTAGCTGCCTCTATAGATAAGACATTGTTCCTACCTTCATGAGGTTTATAGGCTAGGGCAGGGGGCATAAGATACTAACACATATAACTGTATAAAATGATAGAACTACAGAAGAAGTTTTAAAAAGTATTTTTGAAACAAAATTCAAGAAAGAAAGCATCATTGTTGACAAGATAATAAAGAAGGCTTAATGTGGCATGTGACATTTAAGTAGCTTCTGAGAAAATTGGGACAGAGGAAGGGAAGGAAAAGATTTATGTTTGAGATGGAACTCTGACCTAATTATGAACAGGAAAATGAAGTCGATCTATAATGAGGAAGCTTGCTGGGCAGAGTTGATCTGTGCTATAGTAGCAAGAATATCCAAGTCAGAGAAACTGGTTTCAAATCTTGCCATTACTACTTACCACCTGGGTGATCTTCCTCATGTGACTTTTCCTCTCTTGGGTGTTTTTTTTTTCTCATATGCAAAATAAAGATGTTGTACTGTATAGTCTCTAGATCCCTTCAGGTTCTAAATATTATGATGAAAGATTCTTGAACAAGCCAATTATTCCAGGATCCCTACCAAAGTTCTTAGGGAAAGACTTCACGTAGCCAGGCTATACTATCAGGAACTCAGAAAGCCCCAAATTTGTTTGATCCCAAGGATGGCATTTTAAGCAGGGTAGTTTTGGACTTGGAGTCAGAAAGACTTGAGTTCAAATACTACTTCTGACTCTTACCAGCTATGAGACCCTGGACAAGGAACTCAAACTCTATCAGCCTCATTTTTCTCATCTGTAAAATGGGGGTAATTTTGCCTATACCACAACATAGTTTGAGGATCAAATGAGTTAATACATGCAAAATGTTTTGCAAACCTTAAATCATTCTGTAAATATTAGTATAATTATAATGTGATTTCTTCAGAGGGGTAAAAAATACCTCCCATGCTTAGTGACTACTGCCTGAGTTCCTATTAATGGGAAAAGGCTCTCTTTTATTATTTTTTTATTCTCCTGAAATTCTACCATGCCTGCTTCCAAAAGTATTTGACGAACCTTAGAAGGTGGGACATAACACATTTTTTAAAGAGTGCAATGAGGGGGACAATGGAGCTCTTAAGGGAGCAGAAGACTTAAAGAAGTGTTTTGAGACACTGGAAATGGCTAATTGCTACAACTGGGCGTTGAATTGACGCTAAATTTCCTGGCAGCTAATTCAGAAATGTAGTATATTGAGTCAGAATTTTTATTGTCTGATGCCAGAGGAGCTCAGCTTTTGGAACTTTCTACCAAACTCAAAAATCTTCAAGTAAAAGCCTAGGAGAAGAGACAAGCCATGATGGAGCATTAGGGTGGACTAGCATTAGACAGTTGTTCAGTTCAGCTCTCCTGGCCACTACATAACTCAGTCTCTGGGTGCAGGAACCATAGCTCTGTTATTCCAATGTTGATCCTTAGAGGAAAGGAAACCTAACATTCAGTCCCCAGGTTTAAAAAAAAGGAGCTTTAACATGGTCACTCTGACCATCCCAAGGAGGGAGAAATCTGAGACTCAATACTGAGAAAGTCCTCAGTGAACTCCAATTTCAGTCCCCAGAGTGGCGGATACAAATCTTGGGAGTCAATCCCCAGGGCATGGATGTCACAGCTCTAATGTGGAAAAACAATTAACAACTTAGCACAGTAGTTATAAAACCTTACCCAAGTAAAACACTCTTTGAAAATTAGAATGGGCAAAAGAAAATATTGAGACAAATATTAAAACAAAATCAAAAGATTAAAAAAATAAAAAATATAAGGTATCATATCAAGAACAACTGAACTAGAAGAGATCAAGGAGAGAGAAAAATCATCAGACTCTCTAAAAGCTATGATTTTAAAAAGAGAGATGGATATCATATTCCAGGAAATAATGAGGGAAAATTGCCCAGAAACATTGTAACAACAGGGTAAAGAGAACATAGGAAGAATGAACCAATCTCCTTGTGAAAGAAACTCCAAAATAAAACTCCCAGAGATGCCATAGCCAAAATCAAGAGATTTTAGGTCAAATAAAAAAATACCACAAGCTTTTACAAAAAAAAAAAAATCAAGCATTGAAGGACCACAATTAGGATCACATAAGATTTAGCAACTACTACCATAAAGAACTGAAGAGTACAGAACATGGTAATTTAAAAGGCACAAAATATTGGTTTATTATCAACAATAACTTTATCCAGAAAAACTTAGTATAATTCTATGAGGTGGGAGGAAGGTATGGGCCATCAATAAAATAGAGACTTTTCAAGCATTCCTGATGAAAATATCAAAAACAAATAGAAAATTTGAAATATAGCACAAGTAAAAAAAAAACTTAAAAAAGCAAATACAAGCAGGCAATTAGAAAGGATTTCATAAGGGTAAAATTTTTACATTCTAATGGAAGAGAGAACAATACAAGAGAACTTTGGAACCCTAATGTCATGAGTGCTAAAAAAGAGAGCCAAATAAGACAGAGGGTATGGGAGTGGTTCTGCTATATTTAGGTGATCTTAAAAGAAGAAAGGGAAAATAGGAGGGAAAGGATATGCCAAGAGGAAAATGTAGGATAACCTATCATATTGCAGAGGGCAAAACTGGAAGTTTATGCAAATGTGGAAAGAATTGGAAAAGCAGGTGTCATTTGAACATCCCTTTTATCTGAACTTGTCAAAGGAAGATAAAACACAGAGAGACAGAAGCAGAGAATTTCACATGGAAATATATTCAACTAAATAGGCAAACAGGGAGAAAGAGGGTGAGAGGAATAAGAAGAAGAGTAAATTCAAGGAGGGTTTAATGATGAGCTAAACAAACCCTAAGTTTAGAGGGAGGATCATAAAGAGTAGTCTCAAAGAAAGGAAAGAAGAAGTAAGAACTCATGATCAAGAAGCGGTAGGGGGAAAGGGGGAAGAATATAAGAATAGAAAAGAGAGAAATAAACTATTAATGATTATAACTATGAATGTGAATGAGATGAACTCACTCATATAAAACAAGAAAGATAGAAAAATGGATTAAAAAGCAGAATCTAACAATGTGGTTTTTACAACAAATATATTTAAAATATAAAAACACAGAAAGTTGAAATAAGAGGTGGAGGAAAACTATCATGCCTGGTTGAATTTTAAAAAGCAGAGGTAACAATGATCATCTTAGACAAAGCAACACAAAAACAGACAATTAAAAGATAAAGAAATTACATTTTGTTCAAAAGTACTATAGATAATGAATTAATTTCAATACTTAAACATGTGTTCACTGAATGGGATAATGCCTAATTGTTAAAGGAGAAGTTAAAAGATTTCAAGGAGAAAGAGCAAAACTGTAATTGTGAAGAACTTCAATTTATCCTTTCAGAGCTAGACAAATCTAACCAAATAGATAAACAAGAAATAAGTTAAGAACTTGAATAAGAATTGTAGAAAAATTAGGCATGGTTAGTCCCTGGTGGTTATAGAAAGGAGTACACACATTTTAATGAGCCTTTACAAAAAATGACAATATAATGAGTCATAAAAACCTCAGAGACAAATACAGAATAGAAGTAATATTAAACATATCCTTCATTGACTACTATATAACAAAATTGCATTCAATAAGGAGACATTGATGATGGATTCAAATCATCTGGAAATTAAGTGACTTAATGGTGAAGAATTGGTAGATAAAAGAACAAATTATAAAAATCATAGATTATTCCATAAAAAAAAATAATGACCACAATGAAACAATATTTGGGGGTAGCAGCCAAAGAAGTCCTTAGGTGAAAATTTATGTCTTTAAGCACTTCATGAACAAAGAAGAAAAAAAATGATAAACGAAATAGGCATCCATTTAAAAAAATCTAGAAAACTAGAATTTTTAAAAATAGCCAAACTCCAAAATAAGGACCTGAAATCAAATAAAGAGTTAACAAAATTTGAAGGAAAAAAAAGAGGTAATAAAGAAAATAGGAGTTGGTCTTATGGGAAAAGCAATAAAATACACAAAACACTAGCTAATTTGATTGAAAAGAAGAAAAAGGAAAAGCAAATCACCAATATCAAAAATGTAAAAGGAGAGTGCACAAATGAGAAAGAAGTAAAAGTTGTTATTAAGAGAAATTAAGAAGCTGCTCAATGACGGTGAAAGAGGAGAGTATTAAGGCTGGCTTGAAGCTCAATATTAAAAAAAAAAAGAAGAAGAAGAAGCAATTAAGATCTTGGCAACTGGTCCCATTACTTCCTGGTAAATAGAAGGAGAAGAAACAGAAGCAGTGTCAGATCTTATATTCTTTGCCTCAAAGATCACTGCAGATGGTTACTGCAGCCATGAAATAAAAGATGCTTGCTCCTTGGAAGTAAAGCTATGGCAAGCTGGACAGCATACTAAAAAGCAGAGACATCACCTTGCTGACAAAGGTCTGCATAGTCAAAGCTATGTTGTTGGGTTTTTTTTCAAGTAGCAATGTATGACTGTGAGAATTGGACTATGAAGAAAGCTGAATGCTGCATGATCAATGCTTTTGAATTGTGGTGCTGGAGAAGAGTTTTAAGAGTCCTTTGGATAGCAAGAAGATCAAATCAGTCAATACTCAAACAAATTAATTCAGATGATTCACCGAGAGGTCAGATACTGATTCTAAAGCTTAAATACTTTGGTCAGATAATGAGAAGATGGGACTTATTGGAAAAGACCTTGATGCTGGAAAAGATTGGAGGCAAAAGGAAAAAAGGACAGCAGAGGAAGAGATAGTGTCATAGAAACAATGAACATGAACCTGGACAGACTTTGAGAGATAGTGGAGAATAGAAGGGTTTGGTGTGCTATGGTCCATGGGATCACAAAGAGTCAGACATGACTGAATGACTGAATAATTTCACATACACACTCACACACACACACACACACACACACACACATACACACACCTATTTGTGTCTAATGGTAGCCATCTCTAGGGTGGAAGGGGAAGGGAAGAAAAAAATGCACATAATTTTGTTGTATATTTGAAAGGAATAGAAAGTTGTGCATAGCAGATTTACAGTTGCATGGGCAATCACCTGTTTTATTGTAATATGTTAGGGAAATGCTTGTTTTATTCCAGAAATTTAAAATAAAATTTAATAACGATTAAAAACAACACATCAACAACATTACAAACGACATTGCTTAACTAGAGGCCATTACAACTGATAGCTTAAATGAAATGGACAAATACTTAACAAAGATATAAAGTGCCCAGATTGACAGAACAATAAACAGATCATTTAAGCAACTCAAACATAAAAAAAAAGAAATTAAACAAACTATAGATGATCTCCCCCCCAAAAAAAGAAAAACTCCCAGAACAGATGGATTTACAAGTAAATGCTATCAAACATTTAAAGAACAATTAATTCCTGTGTTTGGAAAAATAGCAAAAAGGGGGAATCTTACCAAATTCTTTTTGTCGTATAAATACAGTCTTGATATCTAAACCAGAGATAGTAAAAACAGAGAAAGAAAACTATGGACCAACCTTCCTAATGAACTTGGATGCAAAAATTTTAAATTAGGTGTTAGCAAAGAATCTATAGTATTTATATATTACAAAGATTATACACTATAACTAGTCCAAATTTATATAGAGTGCAGGGCTCATTCAATATTAGGAAAATTATAAACATAATTGGCTATATTAATAGCAAGGAAAAAAATCATTAAAATTATATACAATCTAATACAATCTAATCCAGTCCAATCTAATATCCAATATAATATAATGAACATTCATTAAGTGCCTTCTATGTGCCAGGTACTGTACTAAGTGCTGAGGATAGAAAAAAAAAAGAATTAGAAGTCCCTGCTTTCAAGAAACCTACAGTCTAAGGGGGAAGATACACAAAAGGAAGCTGAAAAAGAGGTGAGGAGGGATGGTACCAGAAGCTACAAGGTACAAAGGCATTATTATGATGTTAGCATCAAAACCAAGCAAAACATCTGCCAGCAAGTGAAGAGATGGCCAGGATACTTTTGTTCTACCCTCAAGTTCTGCTCTCAGAGGGACAAAAACAACTGGGGATACCGCTGAGGTGGGACAACCAAAGCTGATAGAGCCAAAGCTCCTGACAATAGATAGCACTCATTTTTGGTTTTTATTTTTAAAAAGTACATTAAAAATGTAGAAATAAATGGATCTTTTCTTAACTTGGTAAATAGTGTAAAGAGCTTCTATCATACGTCATAAACTAGCAAAAAATAGAGGAAGACCAATGATGTCCATCATCGTCACTTCCATGGTGCTAGTAATGTTAGTTGCATAAATACAGTAAGAAAAAGAAATTGCTAGAGTAAGGATAGTCAAAGAAGATATAAAATTGTTATTTTTGCAGATAATAGGATAGTGTACCTAGATAATCCTAGAGTTAACTAAAAATTAACTGAAATAATAATTTCAGAAAAAGGCAAGACACAAAATAAATCCACAAAAATCATCAGCATTTCTGTGTATTCCCAATAAAATCAGACAGGAAAAGCCAGTGAGAGAAATTCCATTTAAACAACCACAAGGGGCAGCTAGGTGGTGCAGTGGATAGAGCGCCAGCCCTGGTGTCAGGGGACCTGAGTTCAAATCTGGCCTCAGACACATAACACTTACTAGCTGTGTGACCCTGGGCAAGTCACTTAACCCCAATTGCATAACCAAAAAAACAAAAACAAAAAAACCTTCAGAATGTGTACAATAATTTTTGGAAGTCTACCTACCAAGATATACACAGTAACTTATATGAAAACAACTAAAAATTCTCTTTATAGACAGACCTAAGTAATTGAAAAATATTAGTTGCTCATGGTATACCAAACCAATATATGATAAATATAACAGTATTACTTAATTTACTTATTCAGTTCCATAATAATCAAATGGCTAAAAGATTACTTTATAGTAGAGGTGTTGAACTTGATACCACAGCTGCATGAGGTCTTCAAAATCCCCTCATTGACCAGGATCAGATTAAAATGTCATTATGAAATGTTTGATAATATAAATAAAAACAAAGTGCAACATAGATAATGTTAATGTATAGTTTTCTGAGTCAGTATGCAGCCCACAGGAATCTCTTTTTACTTGAGTTTGCTTTCTAGAACCAGAAAAATAATAATTAAATCAATAAAAAGCATGTAAGCTCATAATAAATGTTTTATTCAACCATTCATTCATTTTGAGAAAAAAAGGTTAATAATCTCAAGAGAAATAATGAAAAAGGAGAGGATTCTGGGAAGATGGTGTAGTAGATTGGAAAATTTTAGGCTCTCCAAATTTCCCCCACAAAAAAAAAGACAAGAAACTCATTTGAATATATAAGGATAAGTGATCAAAAGTTGTCAAGGTAATAAAGCTATTTGTAGCCATATTTTTAAACGTTCCAAATCACTAATAATTAGAGAAATATAAATTAAAGCAACTCTGTGTTTCCTTCCACCTTAGACTCATTAGATTGGCAAAGATGACAAAAGAGAAAAATCTGTCGATGTTGGAGGGTTGTAGGCCTATTAATTCACTGTTGGTAGAAATGTGAACTGGTCGAGCCACTCTGAAAAGAAATTTGGAACTTTATCCCAAAAGTCACTAAACTGGGCATGTCCTTTTACCCAGCAATACCACTATTAGGTGTAAACCCCACAATGACAAAAAAAAAGATGAAAACGCTTAACGCATGCAAAAATATTTATAGCAACTCTATAGTGTCAAAAAAATGGAAACGAAGGGAATGCCTGTCTTGCAATTTATGAATGTAAGAGAAAACAATTATGATGTAAGAAATGAAGAAAGTGCTTTTTAAAGTTTGCTATATGAGAGTTGAAAACTCTGAATTGTTTGTTTTTCCTTTTTTTTTTTTTAGGCACCAGCTTTCAAGAATAGGTGGTCGTTCTTTCAAATCACTAAGCAAATGATTCATACTTTGTTTAGAGAAAAGATCTGAGGGAGGGGCTTCTATTGATTTTTTTTTAAAAACCCGTACTCAGTCATTCTGGCATGCTGAAGCACGCTCACACACAGACCTACAACCACAATATGATTTCCCCAATGAGATGTTCTAGGATGTGTATTTCTAAGGGAGATCCTGACTTGAACTACTTCATCCTGGTTATTAGGAGACTGCTTCCTCTGGAGAGAAAGTAATAGTGTATCCAGTGGAACAAATGCTGGACTGAGTACCACGACATGCCTGGACTCAAATCCTTCTTCTGTTATGCCCATTTACATGTAATTTAACCTCTCTAAGCCTTGATTTCTTCACCTCTAAAATTAATTCCTTAGAACCTTCTTCACAGGCTTGTTGGGAGATTCAAGTGAGAGGTGTCCCAAAAGTCTCAGTGCCATTTTTAGATTTAATAATTTAAAACAGCACTAAGACTTTTGGGACATCTCATATGTATAAAGTGTTTTGCAAATTTTAGAGCTACATAAATATCAACTGTTATCATTAAATGGGCCAATTGTTTGGATTTTTTCCCCATTACCAATTCTATTGTTCCTCCTGATGATCAGCATCAGTATTGTCATTAATTCATATTTCTCTCCATTTTTAGTTAGAACAGTCACTACGCAAGTCTCATTCTTAGGCTTCCACGGATGAGGTAGGATAAGGACTGGGAAAGACTGAACAGCTTAGACTGAAGAAGGCAGCCAGGTGGCACCATAATGGATAGGGTATTGGGCCTGGAGTCAGGAAGACTTACCCTACTGAGTTTAAATCTAGCCTCAGACACTTAGTACCTGTGTGACCCTGAGCAAGTCACTTAACCCTGTTTTTCCCAGTCTCCTTATCAGTAAAATGATTTGGAGAAGGAAATGGCAAACCATTCCAGTATTTCTGCCAAGAAAACCCCAATGGGGTCACAAAGAGTCAGACGTGACTGCACGAAACTAAAGGTACTCCACATGCTTCCTTGACAGTCTTCCTCTCCTCCTGCCAGCATGCATCTGCATATTCCCAAATCAGTTCCCAACCAGGATCCATCAAGGGCTGGCACCAAGTCTGAAGAGAGCAGTCTCATTTCCTCACTCCTTCAATGCTGTCAAATAACCTTCAGCAGCAGCTTCATCTGCTGAGCATCTTTTCTGCCAGATTACCCCCATTACACATGCTTCAGAGAATCACAGGATCTCACTTGGGAGGGAACTTCAGACATTATCTAGTTGATGAAGCAAGAAGCCTCTCCACATTCAATGTGTGATTACCCAGACTTTACTTTGAGACTGCCACTGAGAGGGTAAACTCACTCCCTCATGAGGTAGTGCACTTCATTCTTGTTTGGATCTAATTTTCCTGAAGGTTTCCCTTCAATCAAGCTCCAATTTGCATCTCACTGATTTCTCTCCATTGCTCCTGTTCTGCTGCATGGGGCTGTGCTTTGTTGCCGCTGTTCAGTCATTTCAGTCATGTCCGACCCTT
The DNA here is from genome assembly GCF_003287225.1 of Phascolarctos cinereus. Taxonomy (NCBI): domain Eukaryota; kingdom Metazoa; phylum Chordata; class Mammalia; order Diprotodontia; family Phascolarctidae; genus Phascolarctos; species Phascolarctos cinereus. The sequence continues at coordinate 7,005,741 of NW_027556402.1, read as the reverse complement.
CATGGCCCCATTCGGGGTTTTCTTGGCAGAGATACTGGAGGGGTTTGCCATTTCCTTCTCCACTTCATTTTACAGATGAGGAAATGGAGGCAAACTGGGTGAAGTGACTTGCCCAGGGTCACCCAGCTGGTAAGTGTCTGAGGTCACATTTGAACTCAGGTCTCCCTGCCTCCAGGCCCAGCGCTCTATCCGCTGCAGTGCCACCTAGCTGCCCCAAACTTTGAATGCCCAGATTTTGGGTAGTTTGTTGCTGTTGTTGTCCAATCTTGTTTGAATCTTTGTGGGGTTTTGGCAAACATACTGAGCGGTTTGCCATTCCCTCTGCCACTTATTTTACAGATGAGGAAACTGAAGCAAACAGGGTTAAGTGACTTACCCAGGGTCACATAGCTAATAAGTGTCTGAGGCTTGATTTGAATTCAGATCTTCCTGATTCTAGACCTAGTACATTATCCACTGTACCAACTGGCTGCTCTGGGGACCGTGCAGAGCAAGTTTAATGCATCTCCCATGTCATAGTCCTCCTCCAGACACTCTCCAATTTATGACTGTCCTCACCAAAATGTGACATCTTGATTTAAATACATACTCTTGATGTGATTTGACCAGGGCAGAATGCAGCAAGGCTAGCACATCTCTAGTACTACATACCATGTCTCCTTTAATAAAGCCAAAGGTCACATTCATTTTGGGGGGTTGTTTGTTGTTGTTGTTGTTGTTGTTTTGGGGGTTTTGGGGTCACCATATTACACGGTTGACTCATATTAAACTTACTGCCTCCAGACCCTTATCTTTTTCAGAGACATGTTGTCTATGTGGCCATGTCTTCCCAATATTATATTTGTGAAGTTGATATTTTTAGAAGCCAAGAGTAAGATTTGTCATTAATCCAATGAAATGCCAGGGTGAAGTGCCTTCTAGTATTATCCTCCATTGTCAGACAGTGGTGGTCCTCTCTCCACCATTCCAAGACTAGGATGCCCAGCTTCCTGTTACTCAGTTCTGCCTGGCTGCCTTCTGTAGTTGTCTCTCCTCCAGCAGGTGACACTCATACCTTTTCTTACTAGTTTTCTCCTCAAGGAAGGTCTTAAAGAAAAAGCTAAATGAACATTTACTTGTTAGGAGTATTGTACTATGGATTTTTTTTCATAAATGACCTATCTAGCCTAGCCCTCATGAGATGAATCTCCAGACTCAAAAACAAACCAAAACCAAAACAAACAAACAAAAAACAAATATCCACTGCTCTCAATCTTCATTTTGTACAGACTTTTTACAGCCCAAAATATGGTAGGCTTATTTGAGGTCAATGTGAACTTTTGAGTAACCAATGAATCTCTTCATCAAGCCTTATCTAGGCTTATGGTGTGTTGTTGTTGCCTATTTGTTCTCTTCCTGTGTCAAAGCAATGTATTATTTCCTCATGTCATCACCTCTTGTTGAGTCATGGGGTTCAAGTGCTTTCTGCTCTCTCTGATTCTCTCTCTCTCTCTCTCTCTCTCTCTCTCTCTCTCTCTCTCTCTCTCTCTCTCTCTCTCTCTCTCTCTCTCTCTTGCTTCATCTGGGAAGCTGGATAATCAAGTCATCCAATGGCTACTTCATTCCAAATGAAGAGACGGAACCTAGTTCTCTGCTTCAGAAAGAGAGATGTGTGGTTTCTTCAATTTGCTCATATATGTCATATAAAAATCAGTTGAAGGAACTGCAAACATTTAGCCCACAAAAGGGGTGATTTATGGGACACATAATAGTTATCTTCAAATATTACAAAGTTGCTATGAGGAAGAAGGATTAAACTTATTCTTTTTGCCCCAGAGGAAATAACTGGGAGCAATGAAGGGAAATTGCAATGAAGCAAAGTTAGACTTGATTTAAGGAAAAAGTGGAAGGGAAAACAAGAGCTTGCCAGATGTAGACCACCTCAGAAGGAAGTGGTTTTCTCCTCACTGAAGGCCTTCAAGTAAAGACTGGATAAATCCTTCCCGGGCACATTATAACAGAGATTCTCTTGGGGAGTATGGGTTGGAATAGACGGTCTCTGAGGTCCCATACTTGTAAAACTCTGTAATTTATCAAAAGAAAGATTTGCATATATGTCTCTACTCTTTAGTCCCTGGAATTCTGAAGAACAAAGTGCAATAAATGTTGAGTATAAACAGAAGCAAAAATCTTTGAGCTTACCTAATTAGATACAACAAACAAGAAATAATGAACTCAGAAAGAAACCAATCTTAAGAGGCATGTGAATGACAAGTAAGACCAACAAAGACGGATTGGTCTGGAAACACTCATACTTGATCTCTGTCATCACTTGAGTAAGACATGCAAGAAAATGTAAATTACTTTTCCTTCAAAGACTGCAGAAATGATCTGGGACGCATAATGAGAAGACCCTGATCGGTGGGAGAACAAATTCATCAGCTGTAATCGAAAATGATTTCTTAAGTAAAGAAAAATCCAGTCCCTCATCCCAAGTAGAGATCACCTATGCTACAGAAACTGAAAAACACAAAGTGAAGCATGATATCATGTTGAATTTCTGTTTTACATGTAGTAGGTAAGTAATAAATGATTGCTTAATTACATTGCATTTACTTAGTCTCTGGGAGCCCTGAAGAAGAAAGGGTAATAATCAAAAACAAATGTCTAGGGTTAATGTGTGGAGATTAGCATCTTAACTATGTCATCCAGCTACCCTTTCTAACCCTATATCATCTGCAAATTACATTAAACTGACCTCTTTGCCTTTATCCAATGGTTTATTGGTTTAAAAAGAAATCAAATAGTACAAAGCCAATAATAGATTACTACTGTACCCCCTTTTCCTCCTGTATACAAACATGCCTTTGGAGGCTGCCCCCCTCAATCTATATTATAACAGGTAGCCTGCTAATTGATTTTTTTTTTCTGTTCGTATAACTCTTTCTCAGTTCTGGCCTTCCACGAAACTATCTGTTTGGGACTGAACGGTCGTAGCCCACATGGCACCACATCCCACTAGGATGTTCAATTGTCACTATGGAAGACTGCCGTCCATACCATGCTGTTAGTCCAACTCCAAGCTTGATGCCTTGGTGGAGAAAGAGAGAGCAAAGCAATCTTGCTTTTCCTGCTGCCAATTTAGGCTCCACAAGACATAGCAATGAGGGGGAAAGATAGAGGTAAAGGACTGTCCTTCCACTATTCCAATGGGAGGAGCTGCTGCTTATCTAGTTTCTGGAAAGAGGGAGGAAGAGCAAGGTCATGAATGGGGCCTCTGGCCTCCCTTTCTTCATCTCTTTCCCAATGCCAGGTGTCCCTCTGGGTAAATTACATCCATTTGGGACCACCTACAAACAAATCATTTCATAGACTTAATCCCTCTTGTCACAAGGTTTTAATTTCCATGATGCTTCTTAGAAATGTACCTCCTAAGAAGCAAAGAGAAACCAAGAGTTACTTATTCAAAAGTGTACAAAATGTGAGGTATTGAAAATGATATCATTCCCTAATGTCCTCATTCATGATAAAATTGTGAAGTGGATTATAACAGTGAGAGACTTACTGGGATAATTTCCAAAACTCCATCTGGCAAATTGAGATACTATCTTTTAAAAAGTGATCCCTCTGTCTATAAATGTAATGGGCCAAGACTTGAAGTCTTGCAGTCAAGTCAATACAGAAAGTAAAACTAGACAATGATAAATATAAGTGATAGCTCTACATCCAAAAAAGGAGGAGAGCTAGTTTATTTTGTTGTATCTTGGTTACCATGGGGTACAATTCTCATTTCATGACTCCACATCTATCACATCTCTGGAAGGTGTAGCAAACAGCACCTCTCAATGATGCTCTAGAGACATGCATTCTTCCACTCTGACATGTAACTCCATCGCACAAAACAGAAATAGGCTATTGAACTCTTTGTGTCAGTCTACTTTGGCTTTTCAGTCACAAAATTTTCCATGAACAAGAATTTCAATAGTTCTTTTTCTTCATTCTAGAGGTGTGAGTTTCATGAAAAGTAAGAAAAGGGACATTTCAGAGATAAAACTTGTCATTATCTTTTTGGTGACTTCTCAAAGATTGACTTGATTTCTGTGAGTGTTAAATACTGGTTGAGTTCAAATTAAGGCAATTACAGTATCCAGATTATCATGTATCAGTACACAGACTCCACCCCATTTCCCAACAAAATTCGAAGCTTGGACTCTTGAGTGGATCCATAATCTTTACAATGTGGACACTTCCAGCAACTCAGGTTGCAATCCATTTCTCTTTTCTAATCCCATACAGCTCTTCTCCATGACAAAGGGACCCAACTAATGTGATGGAGGCCTTCTACTAAGTGAAAGTTTCTTAACCTGGGGTCCATGAATGTGTGCTTTTTAAAAATGTTTTTCATAAGTGTATTTCAGTATAATTTGTTTTCTTTACAATCCTGTGTGTTTTATTTTATCCATTTAAAAGCATTCTTCCGAGACAGGATCCATAGGCTTCACCATCTGGTCCACATACAAAAGAAAAAGAGTCCCTCTTCCAGATCTTTTGACATTCCATGCATATCTATGGGGCACAAGGATTCTCCATAAGTTTTCTCTTCCTAATTCTGGGTATCTCTCCACCGTGGAAGAATTGAACACTGAGAGGGGAAGGTCTGTGAATTGGAACAGGCTGGAGATTTTGAAATATTCTAGGTTCCTTCAATCATTCTTCCATAAAAGTTACTTATTTAACGCTAAGAAGAGAAAACATATAATTGGGGCATTAGTCAGGAAGATAGTTTGGGAGGAACTAGCTCTGATTTGGTTTCAGGTCTAAATTATAATTTGGCTTAACTAGCTGTTTGTCAGCTCTGCCTCCTAGGATTCCATGTGAAGTGTCCACTGGGGATCTTTCAAAGAAAAAAAAATCTACTTGTTGTTTTCTTATCATCTCTGGTGGTGAGAGAGGACAAAAACTCATTGATCCCAAATGGGCCCTAGCTGGGAGGTTGCTGGAGTTTGGCCTTTTTGTTGTTTTAGTTGTTTGTTTGACCGTCCATATTATAAAAATCGAACAGGCTTTATGAAAAAGTAGACTCTTGGTAGCTTAATTCATTTGCTGGTTGTCTTCAGTGGCTTAAGTTTTCCTAATTTAGAACTAAAGTTCTACTTCAGAGGCCCTGATTTCTCCATTTCAAACTTTAGCTGCAGTATTCATTTTCAAATTTTAAAGTTTGCTTTTCTATTTTTTAATTTTCTATTTTTGATATTTTATTATTGTTTTTCTATTTCTAAGAAAAATGAGCAAGATAACCATGTTTATAATCACAAATGCATTTTTATTCTAGCTCCTCTCCTTTCCTCTCTAGACTCTATCCCTTCATCATCTCATTAGCTCCAACAGGTTTAATTATTATCTCTATGCAGATGATTCCCAAATACCTAGATCAGGTTTCAGTCTGTCTTCTGAGCTCCAATTCTCCATCACCAACTGCCCATTGGACATTTTGAACTAGATGTACTATAACTGTCTTAAATTCAACATGTCCAAAATTGAGCTCAACAGCTTTTCCCCCAAGGGCTCCTCTTTCCCAAATTTCTCCATTGCTGTTGAGAGGACCAACATCCTCTCAGTTACCCAGCTCACACCACACTCATTTACCCAATATATCCAATCATGTCAAATCTGAAACATCAAACTTCCTTTAAATATGTTTCCTTTCTACTTAAACAGCCAGCAACCTAATTCAAGTCAGTCAATTGGTTTATAAACATTCAGTAAATGCCTAACTGTGCTAAGTGCTGATGATATGAAGAGTGGCAAAAGATAGTCTTTGACCTCAAGGAACTCACAATTTAATTGGAGAGATAACAAGAAAACAGATATGTACAAACAACCTATATACAAGATAAATAGGAAATAATCAAGAGAGGGATGGTACTAGAATTGATGGGAATTATGCTTCTTGTAGAAGATAAAATTTTATCTGGGACTTCCTTTAGGAGGTCAGGGAACCCAGGAAGGGAAGATGAGGAGGGAGAGCATGAGGGATGACCAAAGAAAATTCTAGAGCTGAGAGTGAAGTGTCTTGTTCATAAAACAGCAAAGAGGTCAATGTCACCAGATCAAAGAGTACACACAAGGGGATAAGGTGAAAGAAAGTAAAAGAGGATTGGATTATGAAGGGGTTTGAATGCCAACTAGAGGATTTTGTATTTGATCTTGGAGGCTACAGGGAGCCACTGGAGTTTATTGAGTAGAGGAGAGACATGGTCAGACCTATGCTTTAGGAAAATCACTTTGATGGTTCAATGGAGGATGGACTGGCACGAGGAGATGTTTCCTTTATCAGCCTCACCAGCAAGCTATTGCAATAGTCCAAGCATAAAATGATGAGAATTTACATTTGAAAATTAGGGTAAACTGAGAGACCAGGTTCAGAGAATGATCAATTTATTCACTAGGATGTCAGTAACCAATAAATTGGGTCAATCACCTTTCTCAATGACCAAAGACCCTGAAAGAAGTCTGATAGCATCTTTTAAATTTAAGCATGTCTTCCTTCTGATTGGCCTGTCAGTAAATCATTTGGGCCTCCTCTGGCAAAGGTAAGACAATCCTTATTTGCAGACATTTTAATGAGTAGGTGGGATGAGAGTCACCTCAGCTTCTCCCAATTCAGAAAATCGAATGATATGATTAGGCTATAGACAATGGGAGTAGCCCATAGCAGCTTTGGTTGAATCAACCAGAATTTGGATTGAATGGGTAGAGGGGGAGGTCACAAAGATGGACAATACCAGGATGGAGATACAAATTAAAATAATAGCATGAGACTCAAATGACCAGAAGCTAGGGAGCAGCTAGGTTGCAGTTGGATGGAGTCCTGGCCCTGGAGTCCGGAAGACTCATCTTGTGACCCTGGGCAAGTTACTTAACCCTGTTTGCCTCAGTCTCCTCATCTGTAAAATGAGCTGGAGAAGAAAATGGTGAACTACTCCAGTATCTTGCCAAGAAAACCCCAAATGGGGTCGGGAAGAGTCAGACATGACTGGAAAAACAATACCACCTGAGTAAAGGGTGGAGGTAATTATGAAAGTTTCACCTTTAGGCAAGTTTCTCCAGAATGTAGGCGAAGGGTGAAGTTACAGGGGTAAGAAGTTTAAACTCATAGGGGGCAGCTAGGTGGCACAGTGGATAGAGCACCAGCCCTGAAGCTCAACTTCAACTTTGAACCTGAGTTCAAATCCAGCCTCAGACCAAACACTTGACACTTACTAGCTGTGTGACCCTGGGCAAGTCACTTAACCCTAATTGCTTTTTAAAAAGAAGTTTAAACTCACAAAGCTTGCGAGTGTATTAAATCTATGCCAGCTTGACTGCCTTTAAAAATAGAATTAAAATCAATTTTCAGTTTTACAAGGGATTGCAACATGGTAGTGGCAGTATGAAAAGAGAGAAGGTGATATATATATGAGAAATGTTGCAAAGGTGAAATCAATAGGCTTTGACAAAAGATTGGATATAGGGTAAGAGAGTGAAAAGTCAAGGATGATACCTAAGTTGGGAGCTGGAGGGACTGGAAAGATGGTGTTACTCTCCATGGTAATATGGAAGTTAGAAGAGTGAATGGATTTGGAGGAAAGACGAATTCAGTTTTAGATTTGTTGAATTTAAGATGTCTACTGGACAGCCAGTTCAAAATGTCTGAAAGGAATTTGGAGGTGAGATACTAGAGGTCAGCATAGAGGTTGGAGCAGAATAGGTAGATGTAAGAATCATCAGCACAGAGATGGTAGTCAAATCCATGGGAGCTGATGAGATCACCAGGCAGATTAGTATAGAGAGATGAGAGAAGAGGGCCCAGGACAGAACCCTGCAGGACACCAACACTTAAAGGGTATGATCTGGATAAGGATCCAGCAAAGGAGATTGAGGAGTGGCATGATAAGTAGGATGAGAATCAGGACAAAGGGAGTGTTCCAAAAACCTAAAGAGAAGAGAGTATCAAGGGGAAAAGGGTGACCAACAGTGTCAAAAGCTGTAGAGAGGCCAAGAAGAATGAAGAATGGATACTGGAATTAAGAGATCAACGGTAACTTTGGAGAGAGTGCCGTTGATAGAATGATCAGATTGGAAGGGGCTAAGAAGAGAGTGAGAGAAGAGAAAGTAGAAGTGCTTGTTGTAGATGGCCTTTTCAAGGAGTTTAACCAGCCAGGGTGGAAGAGATATGGGATAATAGCAGAGATGTGAGTGAGGGGTTTTTGAGGCTGAGTGAGACATTGGCACATTTATGGATGGTAGGGGAAAAGCCAGTAGTCCAGGAGAATTTGAAAACAAGTGAAGATGACAGAGAGGGTAATCTGTAAAAGAAGAAAGGGTGAAACAGGATAGCTTGTACAGGGAGAGTGGTTAGCCTTGGGAAGGAGTAGGACCACTTTATCATGTGAGGCAGGGAAGAGATAGTGACAGAAGGTACCTAAGTGATAGGAGATGATGAAGAGGGGAGAAGAGGGAACTCAGTAAATGGCTTCAATTTTTTCTGTAAAATATGATGAAAAGTTCTTATCTGAGAGAGTGAGAGGAGATGGGGCCATGGGAGGTTTGAGTAGGAATGAAATGGTTTTGGAAGAGTCACTATGGAGAGTGGAATAGTGAATTGACAAGGGAGGTTTAATAGGATTGCATAGAAGTAGTGAGGGTTCAATTGACATTGTATAATGTAAATTTGTAGACCTAGTCAGCATAGTTTTGTGATTTTCTCCACTTTCAGTGTACGTACATAGAAGCAAAGGTGAAGAGCGGGAATGATCCAAGGTTAAGACTTGGCAGGGCACAATCAGTGAAATGATAAGGAGGCTAAATATTCAAGAGAAAAAGTACATTGTCTTACCAAGGGTTCAAGATGGAGAAAAGAGGACAAAGCAGCAGGGGAGATGTCCTGGGAGAGAACTGAGTGGGTCAAGAGATTAGAGATCATGGTATGGACAGACAGTAGGGTTTGGCAAGGGGAGGCAGTGGGAGAAGTGGAAAGCCAATAGATTATTGTCAAATTAGGGGATTTGGAGAATTCTTTAACATGAAGATGGTGCACCTGTGGGTGATGGCATCTTTATGTGCAGCTGAAGTGGGGTGGAGGAACACGGAAGTGGATGGCTTAAGGAACTGAGTGATTAGAGTGTTTGAGGGAAAGTCAATATGTGTGGCTGTTTTCAGAGATACTTCTAAGGACCTGCAAGTTTTCAGTTCTTCTAAGATGGTATGCTCTATGAAGAGGTGTTTACTCCTCTTCTGGCCTGTGCTCTGATCTGTCAGTGACCACAAGCACTCTTTCCTGCCCTGGAAATGAGAGGAGGTTCTGCTATGCCAGTGCTCCTCCTCACCCCAGGACCACTACCCAGGACTGTGACCCAGATCCAAGCACAGGCAAAGCAACAGAATCCTGCCTCAGTGCCAGAAAACAGATCCCTGCAATCCCCCTCTGATTAGCAACTCAATCCCCCCACCATCTGTGAGCCTAGAGCTCAGGAAGCAATTGCTGCCCCGGGGCTGTGCGAGGGCCAGGGCTGGACCACACTCCTCTCACCCAGATCTGAGCGACCTTTCCCACTGGCCTTCCAAGGTCAAAAACGTCTTTGGCATTTGTGGGTTGAGAAGTCTGGAAACAACCACAGCTGCCTGTGATTCAGTCCCTTGTGGCCTGCTCTGGGTTTTCTGGGCCCCCCTCTGTGCCTACATGGCCCACGATGGTGGGAGAGTCACTATGTACATGTGAAAACCTTCCTCGCTTCTTGCCAAGGCTATTGCAATGGCCTTTTAATTGGTCTATCTCCGATCAGGCTCAACACAACTGACAATGACTTTCTTAAAGCATAGGTCTGACCATTTCTCTCTCTCTCTGTCTCACACACACACACACACACACACACACACACACACACACACACACACACACACCCTGCCTACTTAATAAACTTCAATGGTTCCCTATTACCTCCAGGATCAAATGTGAACTCGTTCAGCATTTAAAGCTCTTCTTTCCCTGGCCTCTTCCTACCTTTCCAGTTTCTTATACTTTAACCCCACCCCACCCCTACCTACTCTACAATCCAGCTGTACTGATCACACTTGCTCTTCTTTTTATATAAACCTCCATGTCCAATCCCCATGCTTTTTGCACTCACTGTATGTGCCTGGAATGCTCTCCTCCCTCACTTCCCCTTCTAGATGGCTTCCTTGGGATGTATGAGGTATTCAGGAAGGATTAGCACATCTGGTATGAGGGTTTGCTGAGCTCTTTTCAGGGTTGCTCACGCACCTGTGGTGCCCACCTGGCATTCTATCCACTGTGCCACCCATCTGTCTACTTTTAATCAGGCTCATGCTCATCATTGAACCTGAGCTGGGTCCAGTGAATCAGAGAGGGTTGTTTAGTAGGTAGGTCAACAAATGTGTGCTAAATACCAACTAGGCACCAATACAGTGCTGGGAGTAGAGTAAAGAGACGAAGAACAAAATCGAACAGAAAGGGGAAACTTCAATGATTATGTAACATTCTTAAAGGAGAAGTTGATGCCCACAAGTAGCTTCTTACTTCTTCTTTCACTTAGAAGCTTCCAGAATCACAGTCTCACAATTCCACATTCAAGCACATCACCAGCTGGTGACCTCTGGAATAAAGTCTGTTTGAGTTTCTCATCTCCACTGCAACGCAGTGCTCTCTACATGTGTGACAATTATATTGTATGATGTTGAGGGAACCAATTGACATTGTACTTGGTTTCCCATCTTATGGGGTTCCTTCCTTCCTTTCCTTCATCCTTCATTTCCAGCATTCACTCTTCTTTCCTTCCTTCCCTTGTAACACTTTTCTTTTCTTTCCTTTTTTGCTTTGAGGTCAAATCACTTTTTTCCCAATTAGGGATACATACCCTGCATACATAGAATCCCTAATAAGATGTTCAGGTATTCTAAAAATTAAGGAACTCATTCCCCACTTTGTAGCTGAAAGAGTACCCTAGCTTTACACATTCCACTGGACCAACTAGATCAGAAGAAACCCCAGATCCAGGGAATTAGTTTCATGATTTGTAAGGTCTTTGAAAGAACATATTTTCTTCATTAAAATCTCTCTTTTTGACTCTTTCTCCATTGATTTTTCACTCAAAAGTTGGGTGATAGGAGATGATACAAGGTTATGTTACCATCTGGGATCTAGCCTGCTGCCATCCTAACATTCATTTCCTAGTTTTATGGCCCATGGTGTTGATTTGTATAGTACTCTATGGATGGTGGAAAAAATACATCAACTTCAGAACTATAGATTTTGATTATGAGGCTTGTGGTGCTTAATTCCCCCGTGGCAGGTCCCCAAACAGAAGAAGGTAAGATGGTAGGCCAAAGGGCATGCTCTTCTAGGGCAGTTTCCTGTCTGGTAAGCCATTCCTGTTGGTGGTATATTACACATCATAGGTGTGATTTTTACTGTTTTCTCTATATTATTTCTCTCTGTGTTTGTTACTTGGGCAAAAGCAATAAAGCATGTGTTTTAGTAGGAACAGATCTTGTCTCCCTTTGCAACAGCACCTGAGGGCTCTCCAAACACTCCAAAGGAAACAGTATTACAGCCTGACAGATTTCTCACCTAAGCAGTCCCAGTAACACACCATAGTAAATGACAGGAACCATTTCTCTGGGTGTTGCTGAATTAGAGAAACAGTTACTGTCTTCTGCCTAACTAAGTAAAGCAGAACACAATTTAAAACTCTAAATACAAAGGGTTCTGCAAGTACTCATTAATCCACAAACCAAGCTAAGTTCCAAGTCATCTCATCTTTCCTAAGGCGTTGAATAAAAACTGAATCATGGAATTGCAAATAGTACATCAATGAAAGGGAGGAGTGAGTGAGTTGTGGAGCTGAAGCAGCACAATACAGGCTAGACTGGGAATGGAGACATTTGGGTTCGAGTCCCAGTTCTGGTACCTCCCTTAGCCTCACTTTTCCTCGTGTGTAAGATGTGGACGATTCTACTGTCATGAATTCCTAAGGTACTACAGTCTGTGAACTCATGAATGCCAAGTGCTGACTCCAATAGTACAAAGCACAAGCTCTCTGTGCTGGCTAACATTGCGTGGCTGGCTCTTTTTCTGTGTGTGTATGTGTGACTGGATCTCCCTATCCTATCCAGGATGGAAGTGTAGCAGCTACTTGCAATCTCCATCCCGCTGCTGGTCAGTGTGAAAGCTCTGCCCAATTGTTTTTGTGACTTAGGCCCCTCCTTGGGTGGGCTCACCGTATGGGTGCCATACTAAATTCAGACACCTTATTGGCTTTGGCCCACTCCAATTCAGAACTCCTAAATTCAAGTGATCCACTATCATTAGCATCCCCAGTAGCAGGGATTGCAGGTATCCCTGGCAATGTGACTCTTGTTCATGTCTTCTCGATTTCATTTTATGAGGCCTATTCAATGTATTAGAGATACTTTCTTGTTCATCTTGAAATCATAAACACCTTAATTAAATGCACAGGCTGCCTATAAGTTATGCTTTACTTTCAACTTGTTACCAGCCCAGCTTCTTTTTCAATCATATGTTTCCTTGATGATATCATTTATACCACTCTTCCTTCATGATTCTTTGATGGTATATTTCAGCCAGCTCATGTCCATTCTATGCCTCTCTACCACTCTTAGGCAGTTCAGTTCTTCAGAGGCTGTAGTGTTCTATCACTCACCTCCAAAGGGTGATACTGAAAGAATGGCAATTTATTTTTAAATGAGCCTTTATTGCCTAAAGAAATTTGAAAGGCAAAGATGAGCTGAGGCAGCAGGTATGTTGAGAGGGAGAGAATTTGTGGGAAAGGATTTTATGAAAAGACAAAATGGCAAAAGGAAGCAGGCAATGACAAATCATCAAGAAATGGTGTGACAGCCTTCAGTAACATAAATTAGCCAGAGAAGGACGGGGGTCACTCACGCAGGGAAAGTGAGATACATTAGGGACAGACACTGTTACTCAGATGTAAGGTGTTACTGCCCTTTCATATGGATCAGTTGAGTAGTGAGTTGTTGTATTCCTTGGTGGCTCACTTGTTTGGGGGCTTAGGTCTGCTCAGAGTTCTAAAAGAAACAGTTACAGAAACTGGGACTCTTGACTATTGCTATTCATTGTGAACATGAGAAGCTTTAGCACTGTAGCAAGGGCTATTCCCCACCCTGTAGCATAAGGATGTCATTGTATGTCTCAAAGGGAAGCAGACAAGATATCTCTAGCCTCTTCTCCTCCTACCCTTCTCCAAGAGAGATTTCAATTCCTGTCAGGAGGGGTAACAAGAAGTCAGGGTCAACAGAATCTTGGCTATTCCACTGTCAGAGAGAGAGGGTACTGAACTAGAATTATTTCTATCTGCTCCCTTAAGTATTATTAATTTAGGAGATATGATTTTCCGGTTCAAGCTAATTTCTGATCTCTTATTCCTTATTGGGAGAAGCAGAAGCCCAAGCTTTATATCCAAGGCTTGACCCCTTTCCCACCAAATATCAGTTACAAGAACCCACATGGTGAATAGCACAGAAAGCCATCTATGCAAATCAAATAGAAAAACAAAACAACACAAAACCCGAAATCCGAGAAGACAAGCACAGGAGAATGTATACCAGACAATACAGGTCTCACTTGGGAGCAAGGTAACTCAGCTCCCCCAAGACAGAGTCCTATATCTCACCCTAGGGGAAGTTCCCCAGTGTCTCTAGGGTAGCAAACTGGGCGTGAGAACAGATGGAGACTGCCAGCTCCTCTCACGTCAGTTGTTTCCCAGAGTGCTTTCCTTCAACAACCTGAAGTGGGGTCAGCATTGTCCATCTTCTCTCTTGAACCTGGAAGCTGGAAGCCAGGTGCCCCAAGAAACTGCAAGGCCTAAAATGACTCAGAGTATGAAGAGTACTGAAGAGACTAAAGCTCTCCTCACCTCTGCCTGTCCTTCATACAGGCATTAGGCATTGCTCACCAGTGCTGAGGAAAGACCCCCATGCCAATGGGCTTGGTACTTAGGTTATAGTACACAGAAACAATATGGAGGCCCAAAGTATTCTGCTATGGGACAAATTTAGTTCACCTGATCATAGACAGGCACAATCTAACATGTACCATAGATTTGGGGGAAAGTAGATTAAAGGGTTCAGAAGAAACAGAGTTAGAATCCCATGGATTAAATTGACACAAGTGAAATCAGTGCAGGAGGGATGGAAGATGCTGAGAAATAAAATTCTGAAGTTCCAAAGAGAAGCAATTCAAATGAGGAGGAAAAATATGATTTGTTTGAAGAGATGTGTGTCCCTTCAGGATACTAAAGGAGCTCACCAATCAAATTATGCCTCAGAAAAGTAATATGTTGAAAATAGAACAAAAAGCCAGTAATGGAGAATGTATATGAGTGTGGCATGATCCTATAAAAAGAATATCCAGAATGCCAAATCTCAGAATGACTTGAAGATAGTGGCAATGAAAGGTTTTCTTTCACTTGTTTTATCTAAGTTGGGAGGAAAGAGTAATGTCCTTAAATAACTGGCAGCTATAACTGCTTTGCATTTTGAGCACTCAGCAGTGTCTGGCACACAGTAGGCACACATGTTTACACACAATGCTAGTTGATTTAATTGGCTGAAAAGCTGTGAGTAATATTTGAAAGATCACAAAAGTGGGAGATTTCTTGTTGTTCAGTCATTTCAGTCATGTCTGACTCTTTGTGACCCCCATGGGGGGGGGGGGTTGGAGGAGATACTAGAGTGGTTTGGACTCAATTTTTTCTGTAAAATACAAGAGACGGTTCTCAGCTGAGAGGGTAGGTGTAGGGAAAGCCACAGAAGGTTTCAGGAGAGATGAAAAGGTTCAGAATAGTGGCTGAAGAGAGTGGGAGAGTAAATTGATAAGGGAGGCATAGTAGGATTGCCTGGCAGCAGTCAGGGCCCAGTTGAAGTTACGTTTCCTGGTCAGGATGGTTGTGTGATTTTCTCAGTCTTCATTCAGTAGCACCTGTTTAGGAGTGAAGGCAGAAGACAGGAATGATCCAAGGCCGAGGTTTGGCTGGGCATCATCAGTGACATGATAAAGGGACTGCAGATTGAAAAGAGGAGGGCAATGTAGAGTTGAATTGGTTCACCAATGTTTCAAGATAGAAAAAAGAGGAAAGAGGGGCTAGTGCAGAGGAGATGGCCTGGGAGACAATTGATGGGTCAAAGGGTTGGAGGTCAAGTGTAGACAAAGAGTAGGGTTTGGTGAGGGAAGGCAGAGGGATAGGTTGGGTAAGATGATTTCAGAATTCTTGAACATAGAAGCAGCACATATATGGGTGATGGAAAGACCAAAGGTTTGATCATTTTTCTGTGTGGCTGAGGCAGGGTGGAGGAAGAGATCACAGAAAGTGAGTAGGCTAAGGAACTGAGCATTTAGGGTGTTTGAGGGAGAGTCAAAATGAATGTTTTCATTCCCTTACTATGAAGGCAGAAGGGGAGGGGAGAACATTATAATTCAAGTACTGAATTCATTGAGGAAGGAAAGGTAGCAATCTAGGGGTCTGTAGACAACAGTCACCAGCATTTTGGGTGGTAGATAAATAGCATGAACCTCAGAGAAAGGGAGGTTACTGAGTGATGGAGGTAAGGGAAGGACCCAGAAGTGGCAATGGAGAGAAAGGAGTATTCCAACTCCCCCACCTCAACTGCTGAACTGTGGAGAATGAGTAAAGTGCAGCTAGTATTGTAAAGGGTGATCAGGAAGGTTATGTCATCAGAGAGGAGCCAGATTTTAGTAGTAACTAGTTGATGAAAGAAGTAGGAGAGGAAAAGATTTAAGATGAAGGGACAATTGTCTATGGAAGAGGCATTCCAGAGGGCACAGTATAAGAGCTGGGTGGTATTTGGCTGAGACAGTGAGGTAAGAGAATTGAGGGGCTATAAATGAGGAATCAGGTGTTAGGGGTAGGGAATATGGTTTTGATGACGACCTACAGGAGTTCAAAATCACTGGAATATGAAGGTATGACCAAGTGTGAGAATGTTCATCATTGAATGCAGGGTGCCACTCCTCTTCCCGATTGAGCTTGGAGATTGAGATGGAGGCAAGAACAATATGAGATGAGAAGAATACAATGTGGTCAGATGGGAGGCCCTACTTCATGACTCCTCTTCCTTCCAAAGGCTGCAGGGAAAGGCAGGAAAAGGACACAGCTGGAGATGGAAATTGAGCCCGTACAAGAGGAGAGAGACGTCTCATTCCCCACCAACTTTCCTCATAAAGAACAGGCCCAACAGTAGATGGAAAGCATGAAGTCAATGGTCTGCCCCTACTTATACTGGAGTTTCTCCACATCCCCATTGCAAGATTGGGCTGGAAGCAGGAGGTGGGAGTTGCCTTGGGCTGGCCCAGATGGCAGTCATTGCCATTAGGACAGATGGAAAATACCCGGCCCAGTTCCTGGCAGCCTTCCTTCAAGGGACACACTGCACCCAGCATGAGATGGAAGGTAGCAAGCTGTTGTGGGGTTGGAGGCCTTCTTAGCTGAGGAGGCTGGCTATAAGGCAGCAGCAGAAAGCAACAGACTCCCTGTACAGAAGAAAGTACTTTGAGGGGGATGGAAGACACCAGGCCTTGTCTCTTGCAGCCTTCTCTCGAAGGACGTGCTGTGCCCAGCAGGAAACGGGAGGTGCAAGGCATTCCATACATACAGGGCAGACAGAGAAGGAGAGAGACAGAAGACTGCAATGCAAGAGACAGGAAAGAGAGAGAGAGACAGAGAGACAGACAGACAGAGACAGAGAGACACAGAGAGAAAGACAGAGAAAGAGACAGAGAGACAGAAAGACAAAGAGGCAGACAGACACAGACACAGAGAGACAGAGACAAAGAGACACAGACACAGAGAGACAGAGAGAGAAAGACAGAGAAAGAGGCAGAGAGATAGAGACATAGACAGAGACAGAGGGAGAGAGAATAAGGCTGTGGACTTTCTGCCAATTCTAGCTTTACTGCTAGCTTATCTAGTGTTAGGGGGATTTCCAGCACCAAATACAACCCACTCTCCCCATACACACACACCCTACAAGACAAGCTGTTCCACCTGGATCCCACATCACATGTGCACTGTGTTACACATGAGAGCCATTATATGTGGGGGCACCTTACATTTACTTCATGAAATTGGAAGTGAGATGGGAAATGGGCTGCATAAATGTTTACAGATCCAAATTTCACATTTTATAAAGGAATCTTTCCATCTACTCCAGTTTTAAGTAAAGCAGTTATTTTACAAAGCAATCCTCCTTCCAGATTACTAGACACCTGTTCACAAGGCTAAGTAGACTAAAGCACATGATATTCATTTTCTCTGTGTATGTGTATCTCTCTCTGCCTCTCTCTGTCTCTCTCTCTCTCCTCTTGCCCCCCTCTTATTTTACAACCTACTTTAGGAGGGAAAGTGAGATACTCAAATCAATAAAAATCAGTGATTTTTGGTGTACCAAAGTTAGTAATATGACAAATGATAATTTTCTTTTCCATCATACTTTCATCTACAACAGAGGTGTCAATACATAGCCCACAGGTCTCAACACCCCCAAGCATGGCTTGAACCAGGCTAAAGCACAATTTTTAAACATCAATTTTTAAAATGTAATTTACAAATAGTTAATAAATCAATAAAAATACAATAAAACACAGATAATGTTTATATGTGGCTTTCTAAGTCAACATGCAGCCCACAGAAATTCAAGGATTTCTTTATGTGTGGGCCAGTGATCCCTTCTGAATCTGACACCAGTGCTCTAGAGAACTGGGGGACCATGTTGAGTGATGCTGTATTTAGGCTCCTTGCACTTAACAGTTTAATCAGGTCAACATTCGTCCTACGTAGCAAACCAACCCAACTCTTCTCTTTTCCCACTTCTAAAATACGGACTTGGACAGGTGTTTCCAAGGGCCTTTGGGGTCGAGCCAGAGAAGGGATCTGTTCTATTTACAGCATCCCTGAAAGGTGGGTGTCCCCAGGTGTCCATTTCAAGCTCTCTCCTACGTGAGATGGATTTGGATCTGTGAGGCAAGTTGTGATGATTTATTAGAGATCATGGTATTCTATGACTGAAATATTTTGCATCTACAAGGACACAGATATTATCCCATGCAGGCCACCATGCTGTTTCATTTGTCTAACATATTTCAGTTCCAACTTCATCAAACAAGTAACTGGGATTGCCCTGATTCAATTTCTAGGTACAATTCCCATGAATGCTATCAAATCAAATCCACTCCACACATGCCATGTTAACAGGCACTATGCTAAGCACAACAGGCAGCCTGACAAGTGGGGGACAGGTGAAGAAGTGGAGCAGCTGTTGGCTGTAATTCTCAAAGCTTTTTACTCTGGCTGCATAAAATGTCGATAAGAGGATTCTGGGGAGTTGTTTTACACAGGGTCCACACAATTTGAGAGAGTGGTTCAATTTTTGTAGGTCATAAAAGGCTTATAATTTGAAATGTTTCAGTGTTGGGCCTTTCTTTATTTCTAAAAGGTGTCAGAGAAATAAATAGTACAAAGCTTAAGCAGCAAGAAGAATCTGTGCACAGTCAAGTTTTTTTTGGACCATGAATTCAACAATTGAAGGGCAGGTTTGTTTAATGCAATTAAATCCGTTTTTCTAAATTGTAGGTCTTCTTGTCTGATAGGACTGTGCATTTCAAAGGTCAGACAGGTTTCTTTTCCTCATTATAATATCAGAAATCTCATTAACGTTGGTGTACATTACTCACTACACAGGTTTATATGCTGATCAGGTAAAACCTCAAAGGGAGGAGGGTTTGAAAAATCTCATTTTCTAAATTAGGCCAGGATCCTATTAGGACGTGGGAGAGGAGGCTTCACGATTGCCGTCCAAGGATCAGTCTGGCTGGTATCTCAAGGCTCAGCACCAGATTGCCCACCCGGGCATGGCCTGTTTGATCCCTGGCAGCTCTGGGAAGCTACCTTTTGCTGCATCAGTTGAGGGAACACCCACATCAATAAAGAAGAGGTCCATGAAGAGTCAAAGTTATATGGGTAATCCAACTGAGTAATCTTATAAATCCAGGAACAGAACTTTCAGGGGAAAAAGGACAACTTTTAAAATAGGATAGGACCTATAAATCCTGGGCACCAACTTTCTCACCTTCATCAGGAAATATTTCTCACCAATGGGGCCCAGTACCATGATTTTATCTAATCTTGGAACAAAGCCACAGTTAAGATTTATAGGGGGAAAAGATGTCTTTAAATGGATAAGGTGATTATTCAGGCAGAAGAATGTCTCTAAAAGGACAAAGAGTAATTCTCCTCCCTGCCTTTTTTTTTCTTTCTTCCTACTTCAAACACGTACAAGGGCCCTGGTTTCCATAAAATTCCTCTAGGGTGATTAAAAAGGCAAGGATAATCACAAATGATAGCTTGAGTGAAAATTAAGAGGCTGGGGCAGCTAGGTGGCACAGTGGATAGAGCACTAGCCCTGGAGTCAGGAGGACCTGAGTTGAAATCTAGCCTCAAACACATAACATTCACTAGCTGTGTGACTCTGGGAAAGTTACTTAACCCCAACTGTATCACCAAAAAATAAAATTAAGAGACTAGTGATCCAGAGTTTAGGAATAAAAATCATTCATTCATACATTCAGTAAATACTAACGAACATTTATTAAGCACCTACTATGTGCCAGGTATTGTGCTAAGTAATGGGGATAGAAAGACAAAAAAACAGCCCCTGCTTGCAAGGGTTCATTGTATAACGGGGATGACAGCATGTGAACAGCTATGTACAAATAAGCTATGCACAGGATAAACGAGAAACAATTCTGGATCAGTGGGCTGAAGTTGTGACCCCATTCCCCTGCCATTACCTAATACTTGCTTTGTCCTCTGTCCTTGCACAGGACCGGTCCAAGCTGCATCCAGCACCACTCCTCGCCTGGATACAAAGCCTAGCTGAAGGCCTTCTTCAGTCCAGGCCACATTCCAGCTCTTTGCCTTGCCCCATGCACCAAAGTAGGTCACTTTCTCTATGTACTGCTAACCATTCTCCCCAATGACAGAGTCAGCTTTACATCAACCAGCAACACTGCTCATTCTTGCAGGTAAGTGACCAGGGCAAGGAGCTCAGAGCAAGGGGAGCCCACAGCTCTCTCCCTCTACACATGAAGAGCCTTCCAGCTAGCTGATGGGGTGGCGCACAGGTTGGACTTAATGTCCAGTCAGGGACAAGCATTCAGCTCTGTCATGCAGATCAAACCAGAATCAGGAGTTTGCTTAGACCAGGGTCAGACTTTGCCATTAAGGAGTGCTTAAAATCTGCAGGTCTTCTCCTGAACTGCCCCTGAGATATGTGAGGAACAAAGCACTTAGTACCCAGATGAAGCAGCAGCAAAACCCCAGAGAAGACAAATCAGGACCAAGCACAGGCCCTACATTCCCTCCAGGAAGGGGCAGAGCCTAGCCTTAATCCAAAACTCCAGATTAGGAAATGTTTTGTTGTTTAGTCATGTTTCAGCCATGTCCAGCTCTTCATGACACCTTTTGGAATTTTCTTGGAAAAGACTCTGCAGTGGTTTGCCATTTTTTTCTCTAGCTCATTTTACAGATGAGGAAACTGAGGCAAACAGGGTTTAGTGACTTGCCTAGAGTCAGCCAGCTATTAAGTGTCTGAGACTAGATTTGAACTGAAGGAGTCCCTGAATCCAGGCCCAGCACTCTATCCACTTTACCACTTAACTTATTAGGAAATAAGGGTAGAAAAATGAGTAAATAGATAGTCAATGCGGTCTAGAAGAAAAAGTCTAAAAGTCAGAGCCCACCAGAGGATCTTAGTTTGAATCCTGGCTATCCATGCAACTTTGGACACCTTACCTCATCTTTCCTAATCTCATTTCTTTATCTGTTAAATAAGAGTTATACATTATCTCCTAGGTATGTTCAGTCTCTGCCTCCTAATACTCCCCTAACTGTATGATCTCCTCAGTCGGGGTAATCCTTCTACAACTCATCGATACCTACCCATTCTGCAGGATTCGCCCATGGCTCCTTGTTAGTATGCACAGGGTAGGGGCAGGGTCGCCCTACACACTGGGGCCTTCAGCGCATTGGATCTCGGCCCCATGATGACACCACTGGAACATGTAGCTTGTCTATCAGTTTTCCTTCAATGTGGCTGTCCCATCTTCAGTTTTGCTCCCATATTTCCTCCACGCAGCCCACTTTTGGAGGGATCTTCAACTTCAATTCTTCAGAGATTGTAGAGCTCCCTAACTCTCAGTCATACCACCAATTGTGCAGCATGAGCCCCCAAGGGAAGAGGAAGACTGGGCTATATCACATTGGGAACGCTGTATTATGTTTTCATCAATCCATGACTGCTCTGCTTTCAAAGCCCATTTCTTTGATGCCATTATTCTCCCAGTGGTGCTGTAGGGCTCAGAAGTACGGGGTGAAGGGAACAGAATAAGCATTTATATAGCACCTACTGTGTGACAAGCACCGTACTGTGTGTTCGACAGATATCTCATTTGACCACGGCATCCATGATCTTGGACTCAAAATTAAGGCTCCCCCAAAGAGCAACAGAAAGATGCTCATAGATACAAGTGCTGCATAAACTGCCAAGGATTCTCATGGGATAAGTGGCACACAACACAAAGTGAAGACATATAGAATAAGAAAACAGACGGGCTGGGCAAGTAATGAAAACTCAGTGTAATTCAATAAGTACCTATGACATGGCAGGCACTAGGCTAAGCACTGGGGGGATAAAAAGAAAAGCGAAAACAGTCCCTACTCTCCCAAAGCTCCCGTTCTAATGGGAGGGACAACAGGCAAACAACTCTGCTCAAACAAGAGGCACACAGGATGGACTGGAGATAATCTCAGAGGGAAGGCACTACCATTATTAAGGAATCAACTGAAGAAGGACTGAGCAAGTCGTGTAATATGAATGGCATGGAATCCGATTGTGCTATAAGAAGAAATAGATGATTTCACAGAGACATGGAAATACATATGAACTGATGCAGAAAGAACTGAAATAATCACAACAATTTATATGACATCAACATCATAAAAATGAATGATTTTGAAGACTTTTATAAGCTAATGAACAACTAAATGAGCAGAACCAAGAAAACAATTTATACAGTAGCAACAACACTGTAAAAACGAATTTGAAAGCTATAAACACTATGAGAAATACAGTGACTATCTATGATTCCCAAGGACTAATAATAAAATATGCCAACTACCACCTGACTGATGGATTTGGGGAGCATAACAAGATATACATTTTTTTAATTTGGTCAATGAGCAAATTTGTATTCCTTAACTAGGAATATTTGGTACATTTGTTTTTCTTTTTTATATCCTTTTTCATTTGTTTTTTTTTTCCCTCAATGGGGTGGGGTATGGGAGGGATAGAGAATAGATTCCTATTATTTTTTAAATAACATTAAGGAAGACCAAGAAAAGCTTCTTGCACAAAGTAAGATTTTAGCTGAGATTTCAGGGAAGCCAGGAGGTAGAGGTCTGAGTATTAGATTTGGGGTCAGGAAGATCTGAGTTCAAATCTTTCCTCAGATACTTCCTAACTATGTGACCCTGGGCAAGTAACTTAACTTCTCCCACCTCAGTTTCCTCTTCTGTAATATAGAGATAATAATATTAATACATCACAGATTATCATGCTACAAGAGCCTAGGGCTACTTCTCATAGCACTTCCTAGTGGGGAACACCATTTTTTGCAAGGCATGGTCATGCTACAAATAAGGCACCCCCCCCTTTTACTTCCTTATGAGAATCTATTGCAGCTGAAATACAACCCTATCTCTCATCTATAGGATGTACTGTTGAAACTTTTCATATATATGGCACTGGAGTTCATTATAAAGCCAGGAGCCAAAACAATCATAATTGAACAAGACATAGCCTTTGTTCTCAAGGAGTTTGAATCCCAATAGGAGAAAATAAAATGAAGACAGAACACAGAAAGAACTGTAACACAGGCTGGATGTGATGTGGATATAAACAAAGTACCTGAGCCAGCCAAGGACAGAGAGAGCATCTATCTGGGAAGAACATGTGGCCTCATGTTGGATAGAAAGAACAAACATGGATTTGAGAGGAGAGATCAAAGTGCTTTGAAATATAGAGAATGGAGGGACCACGAACAAGGTGGGGGGTGGATCAGTTGAAGCAGGTCTGGTGTCTAGGGTCAGTCAAGGGCTGAGTGAGCTAATTCATATACACAGTCAATAAATCAACTGGGTTGGGACTTAGGGCAGAGCTCAAAAGACCAGTAGATTGACTTGCCCTGACCAGGACTTGAATTCTCAAAGACCCAGATGTGGAGGTCCATATCTCAAGTAAAGTGTAGACAGTGCTGATCCAAGTGAAGAGAAGGTCAGTGATAGCTGGCAGAGAAGGCAGATGGCTGGATGGGATATGAAATTGAAGCATGGGAGCCCTTCACCACCTCCATCTCCACCCCTACTACAATTCTTCCTAGAAGATGGCAGCCCACCTAGCTTCACCATCTGCCCTGCAGTGGCACCGCAAGACTAAATCTTGTTATCAGTTCTCTAGCTATACCTTCCCAGATGCAACGTCTCCTGCATTCTAATGTAAATTTCTTGGGAGAGCAGGGACTGCTTGAATTATTTATTTATATCCCCAGCACTTAGCATAGCACTTGGAATGTAGTAAGCACTTAATTATTTTTTTTCCATTCATTCAAATAAATACAAGATAAAGCTCCAAATACAGGGCAAAGAAAGAAAAGCTTTATCTAAGCCTAGGGGTATTCAGCTGGGTCTGGTTATGACTGAAGAGCTGAAAGCCTGCCCTTACCAGGGAGAGGCTTCTAGTCACCATATACCAGCTAAAAAGATCACGACAGTTCAATGGTTTTGTAGAACAAGATGTAGGAGAACACCCTACATTTTATAAGCAGATCCATCAAAAACAGTAAAATTATAAAGAAAGTTTGGGTGCATAAAGGTGCAAGTATCAGCTTATGAGAAAAAATCCAGTTGTGAGGAGTAGCTGTCTCCTTGACAACACCAGATAAATGAAATATACATGATGCTGTGCTGAAGTAGTTTGCAACTCATCTGGGCCAAGCTCTCTAGTTTCCATTTCTGAAACGAAGATGAAAGGAGACTTTTAAAATAATAATAACTTCTAAATACATTAATGGCATAACACTGAAAAATATTGAGTGTTCAGTCACGTTGGTGATGTCTGTTATGTTTTTAAGGGAGAAAATCCATTAGTGCTATCATCTTGAGTATGGATTTGGGGAGTGCTATAATCCTCCGTCTGAGTAAACTTCCATCTTCTCAAAGGTGCTTGTCTTTCTTTAATATGAAGAAATAGTAGTGCACTTTTGGCCCAGTGTGAGACTTTTAAGTATGCTATAAAAAGTCTCCTTGGAAAATAGTTCTCCATCTTTTTATTCTGACCCCAAGGAGTCTCCTTCTGACTAGGACTCATATCACCCCTTTAACACCACCGACAACAAAATTCCTAAAGTGAAAGTCTGTCCCAGAAGTTTCACTGCCTTCAAATGACTGTTCAAAGAGCCAGTCCTGTCCTTCTCTCTCAGAATCAGAGTAGCTTGTAAAAGGGCGGGGAGAGTGTGACTGAAGAGACCCAAAGATGCTCACCTCTTTCACGTGGCCTGCAACGTGCAACCGTCACCATCCAAAATTTGCACAGAATCTAACAGCTTCAGCCTACGCACAGTTCTCCAGTGGCTGTCCCATGGGACTGTCCTCCTTCTCAAAACTCTATGGGATCTCTATGTTAAATCACAAATAAAGAATTTACATGACTACACAGTTTTCAAGCTAATGGAAGCCCTTCATGGTATACAGTATTAGAGGCCTTAGGGGTGTCAGGACAACCAGGTATTTTCTGAACAAACAATTCCCAAATTCTCAGGATTAAAAAAAGAAATCTATTCAATTCAAGTAATCACCTACTTTTGTGAGCTAGACACTGAGGCTTGAAAGACAAAAATGAGAATTACACCCAAAGAGTTATTAAACTACATATACCTTTTGACTCAGCAACAGACTATTTCCAAAGTCTATTTCCAAAGATGATTAGGGAAAAAAATGGAAAAGAACCTATATGTTTTAAAATGTTTATAGCAGCTTTCTTTGTGGTGGCAAAGAATTGGAAATTATGGGGATGCCCAACAATTGGGGAATGGCTGAACAAGTTGTGGTATATGATTATGACAGAATACTACCAAGCTTTAAGAAGTAATGAGCTGTATGATCTTAGAAAAACATGGGTAGACTTGCACAAAATAATAAAGAGAGACATGAGCAGAGCCAAGAGAATGTTGTAAACAGTAACAGCAATTTTGTTTTAAGAACACCTTTGAGGAACTAGGTCATTTTGTCTATTATAAATACCAAATTAGCAATAAAGAACATATGAAGAAAACTATCTGCATCCAGAGAAAGAACTGATAAAATGAAGTATGGATAGAATGATTTTACATACACATACACATTTGTGTCTAAAGGTAGCTATTTCTAAGGAATAAAGTGAAAAAAAGAAATTTACATGATATTATATATTATATATTTAAAAGGAATAATAAGTTGTAGGTAATACAGCTGCAGTTTCATTGCAATCTTATTTTTTATCATACTAGGTTATGGAAATGATTATTTTTTCCATAAATCAAACACAAGATAAAAAAGTTTTTTAAGAGAAAAATAAGACAATCCTTGCTCCCTAAGTAGAAAGGATGTGACATGTTTACACAGATATGTAATACAGACTATCTACAAAACTACATAAAACAATTTCAAGACAGTGAAAGTGAAAATGGTCTTATCCTTAAAGGTACCCAGGGATTCTATGAGGTAGAGGTAAGCAGAGAGTGAACATATTAATCCTACAAGGTGCTTCAGGGCATCATGAATAATTTGTTATAAGAAATCCTGGGCCAAAATCAACTCTACCACCTATGTGACTTCAGGCAATTTGGGCTAGGGCCTTCTCTTCTCTGGGCGTCAGTTTCTTCATCTGTAAAACTACGACTTTAGAAATGTGTTTACATGACATCTGGAATCGTCCATTGCCCTCATCCTATGGTATTGGTCTTGGAACCTAGCTCCAGCTAGTCTCCTCTTAAAAACACTGAATCCATCCAAAGTTCTCCAAGTAAACTTCATGATAATCAAACAGGTTGTCATTCATTAAAGTGGGTGCAGTTTTTAAGGTTCATCCTTAAAAGAAAATCAGCTCCAATTGGAACACATATTCTGCCCAGAGGCCCAGTGTTTGAATTTTAACTTTTCAGAGTTGAAATGAGCACTCATTTTTAATTTTCTTATGATTAACAGAAGACAAACAAATAAACAAACAAAAAAATCCCATTCAGGTTGTGGGCCCTGATGACAATTCCATATGTGGAAAGCATCTGAAATAAATCTGGCAGCATTTGAATGGACCCATCTGGAATTCATTGAAATTGAGCTGATGCTAATAAATTCATGATGGATGAGTATTAGTTTCTCAGGTAGGTTTATAGGTGTTATATTAAAATAAATGTTATTTAATGGTCTCTTGAAGTGTTAGTGTAAAATCTAATTTTAAATAATTGTGATTTTTTTTAGTGTTCTCTATGTTGTAAAATCTCGATAATCCTTATACAATACATAATGGTCATGTTTAGCCTCCTAGGCATAAGAGTGAATCATATAATTGAAAATGAATCTGTATGTCCATGTATCTCTAGAAAATATAATTTTGTATTAAAATATATAAATAAATGAAAATATTTAATTATACAATAAAATTTAATTTTTGTATTGAAATTTTAAGAAAGACAAATCTTTGGGAAGCAGGCAGAAGGAATTAGATAAACTGAGTAACTTGTCCCTGAGGCAGCACAGTGGTATAGAAAGAGAATTGTGTTAGGAATGAAAAGATCCGGGTTTGACTCAGGAGACCTAAGGGCAGGGACCAGCGCCCTGAGACAAAGGCACTCCTTTGCTTGCCCGATATTCCCAAAGTGGAAACACCTGGTGAGGTGAGGGCTCCCACGGAACCTGCGAACCTGAGAGTCAGCTGTCTCCAAACACAATTGCAGAAAGAAGCCACTTCTATGTATGATGTTTTAGGAGAAATGGGAGAAGTGGTTACTCATATACCCAAATGACACCTAATTATTACAATGCATATAATGTGTTTGGGGTGCACTTACTACCAATATATGGCATTACCTAACACATAATGGTTATGTAAATGGGCTTCCATGTCCTCGCTGTAAAATGAAGAGGCTGGATGCCATGGACTCCATGAGTGTATTTAGCTCTAATTCTGCACTCTTACTTTAAAAGACCCTTTTTACCACTGTATACTAATATAGTACTATTATATGCAATAATTCAGTCACCCCCTTCCTTAATTGTGGGGCCTCCAAAAAGTTACCCCAGATTCAAGGTACTCTCTCCCACATCATACACTCATAGTCATAAGACCTGAACCCCACCAAGGGATAAATTTTCACTGGTCAGTCAAAGGACACAAGTGGTTCAAACCAAAACTATGGAATGAAAAAACATAACAAGGAAAACCACAGTAGGATATTCTTTTCCTCTCCCTATTTCCCTGCCCCAAAAAATGTATTGGGAACACACATGTGGCTGGGACACATGCCCAGTGAGGCTACTTGAACTTCTAAGGCTTCAGGGATGCCATTTTTTCCTATTGATGTCATCAGGCTCCTCTTTCTGTGTGTGTTCCCTGCTGGACAATGCTTTCTGATGTCTGCATACCTAAGCATCAATCGCACTGTATCTCTGCTGCTCCCTCATTAGGTGCTGCTTTTCGGATGTCTCCTGCTTCTTGTTGTCTCCTGCTTCTTGTTGTCTCCTGCTTCTTGCTGTCTCCGGGGCTTCTTTGCTCTTCTCTGAAGGGGATGTGACTGCTGCTTTCATGGTCTCCGTTGGATAGTGGGTCCTCATTCCAGGTTTGGGGCCACATCTCTTCAAGACACATACACAGCAGCCATCTGAGCTCCAGACTACTAGGGTATGATGACTAGAAACCCATCCTTGATAATGGAAAGCTCACAGCTCTTTCAATCCTAGACTGACAGTTAAGGGTTAACAAAAGCCAGTCAGAGTTCACCTAATTAAGATGAAGGTGTTTTGTTTTGTTTTTTTTTAACGCCTCTGTTTGGAGCTAACATTATAGGCCTTTGTTCCAGAGAACTATCCAATTTAGGATTAGAAGTTCCCAATATCCTCTCTTGCTTAGAATACAATTAAATTCTAACCAGAACAAAGACAAGTGACAAAGGCAAAATCACTGCTGCCAAATCACAAAGCCCATATTTCTGCATTTATTATGTATACCTGTCACTAGAAAAAACCATCTACAAGTAGCTTTGGTACCGTATCAGTATTTAAGCCAATGAAAAACTTCACTGCTACCCTTTATTTATTTGTTTCTTTGTTTATATTTTGTTTGTTTATTTATTTGTGCATTCATTCCTTAGTTCATTTGCTTGTTTATTTATCAGCAGTCTGGAAGAGGCACCAAAGAATGAAGAAAACAAGGGTTTATTAAGCACCCACTGTCTGCCTGGCAGACAGTGCTAAGCACTTTACACATGCTATTTCATTTGATCCTAACAACAACCCTGTGCGCAGGTTCTATTATAATTCTCATTTTACAATTGAAGAAATGAGGCAGACAGAAGTTAAATGGCTTGCCCAGGGTCACATAGCCAGTAGATGTCTGAGTTAATCAATCAATCAATAAAAACTTATTAAGCACCTATTATGTGCCAAGCACTGGGGCTACAAAAAGGTGCAAAAGACCGTCCTTGCCTCAAGGAGCTTACAATCTACTAGGGAGACATCAAATAAATACATACATAGAAAGCTATATATTATGTAAAAAGAAAATTATTAAAGTATGAAAGTACTAGAATTAAGATGGGGTGGGGAAGGCTTCTCGTAGAATGTGGGATTTTATTTGAGACTTAAAAGAAGACAAAAAGGTAAGTAAGCAGAGCAGAGCACAGAATTCCAAGAATGTGGGACAGCCAGAGAGAATGACCAGAATACAGAGATGGAGTGTCTTGTTAGTGGACTGACTAGGTTATGATTTCTAGGCTCTTCTTTTTCTCCACTTATTTCTTTCAACTGATTTTTAATTCTTACTCTTTTAAGGTAGTAATTTGGCCCTAAAACTAGTTTTGCTTGCCCGTCCTCAAAGCTAGTCTATTATAATACTCTTCCCTCCCTTACTTCTGTTTACTTTTCCTATTTCAATTTTGATTTACTTATTACAAACTCATCTTTTTGAATTCATTTATCTATTTCTCTCCTTTTGAAGCTTTTCTTTCCCCATAGGGTTAATTCAATCATTCCAAATCTTCACTCCCTCCCTGCCTACCCCTCAATCTATTATTTTAAATGACTTGCTTTTGCTATCATTCCCTTTCCCAAGAAGGTTCATTTGCTTCTTCCTCCTCAGTATTTCTTTCAAACTATTCTGAATTTTGTTTTGTGATTGATAGCCTATACTCTTGTTTATTCCAACCTTTCTTAATTCTAGTGCCTTCCCTCTATCATTTATTTCCTATTTCTCCTGTATATAGCTTGCTTTATATGTATTTGTTTGCATATTATCTCCCCCATTGTATTGAAAACTCCTTGAAGGCAGGGACTGTCTTTTGCCTCTTTTTGCATCCCCAGTGCTTAGCACAGTACCTGGCACACAGTAGGTACTGAATTAATGCTTATTGATTGATGCATTCTCTTTGTGCAAGAGGATAAATGATACTGAGTATTGGAGAGTTGTGACTTTTTAAGTAAAGATAAGCCACTGAGAGTCAGGAAGTTCTCATTTAAGGTATTGAAATGGTAAGAAGTACAACAGTAGCAGTTGGATAAGAGGAACCTGGGGAGAGGAGTTGAAGACACTACTAGCGGGGTTGGAAATCTGAGCTTTCTGAGCTGTGGCAGTGAGAAGCAGTCAGCTAAGAGAAGGCTTCAGCTGAGTAATTCCTGATTGGTTGGAGAAAACTAATTTCATTGGTCAAGAGCTTCAATGATAGCTGTTGCCCTTCAGTGCCAACTAGAGGTGAAGAAAGGTGAAGCCTTTCTTAAGGGCTTGTTGCTCTCTGCTGCCCCCTCTGGCTTGAGAAGGAAAAGGGAGACTTTGCCCTGTTGTACCCTGGTGAACTGGCTTAAAGAGTGAATCTGAATTGGGGTGAACTCCATTTTGATTGGACAGTGTGGCATCCAGGCAGGTGACTGAATGATTGGCTGGACCAGAGATAGCCAGTCTGATAAGCTTAGTAGTTCTCTGGATTAAAGAGAATGACTATCCATATTAAAAGCTAACACTTTCTAAATACTCTTTAAAGGGTGCTGGGTAATTGAAAGGGCTCAGGAAGATTTATGTTTCAGAAGATATTTTCTCCAGCTAAGGACTAGTGAAGATTAATAGTCAAGCAGTGACTAGATAAGCAATTTCATGTGGTGCAGATGTTCCTGAATGGACCAATAACATTGAAACCTGCAGTCCAGAGCTGTGAGTTATCCTAAGCACATGACTTTCCAACTCCCTCATGTGTTTCTCTGCCAGGTTCCTATAAGGAGGTCCCCTCTCTTCACTGCAGCTTTTGAGTATAGTAGTGGGAGAGGATGATCTGGGTGTGTGTGTGTGTGTGTGTGTGTATATGTATATTCACGTATTTTGCTATTTATGCATTTGCTTTAACATAGTATCTATCATAACATATTGCCTTACTATTAAGTAAATTGTTGTGTTTATAATCCAAACAATGTCATTATTGTGATGACTGGCTGTGTAAATATCAAGAATTGTGTGGATGAGTTACTTTGTGAAGGTATAGTTGTATGGATAGAAAATACACGAGATGGGGTCTCAAGAGCAAAAGTGGTAAGTAGAGGAAGTACATTTCTTCCCAAAGTTTACTGCTAGGACCTTGAGAGAGTTTAAATATAACCAGGTGGCGATGGTCCATCTCTAAGAACAGAAACCATTTAAAGTGAGAACACACTGCAGTCAGCAAGACACAGAGAAAGAATGAGTATTAATATCCCACTTTAATGTTGGCCCCATAGTAACACACTTGTTTCATTACATTTGGATGGCATCAGAGAAGATCACCCAATATCTGGTGATAGACTCTGAAGGAGTGTGAGTTCCTATATTTTAATGATATTTTATATAATTATATTATTATAAAACATATATATATATACATATTTTACATCAACAAATATAATCCACTCTGATTTGCTTCTTTTTTATTAATGAATTCTTTTCATCAGCATTCAAATTTATATTTCTTAAGCTGGGTTTCTTCCCCATCTTTTTGCTATAGTCCTTTCTCCTTCTGTTGTTTTGGTTATAACATAATCTTATTTTGCAAAGTCACACCCCCATTATCCTGCCTACTCCAAACCTAAAAAATCTTGTCTTAGTTTATAGCAATCCAATCTTTTATCCTGTATACACATACTCTGCACAAATCTGGGGTTCTTCTTTAACTAATGTCTTCCTTTTGTTTTTATTTTTAACAACCCATTATAGATAAGATAAAAATTTGGCTTAGAATAAAAATTAAAAAAAAAAACCTCTCTACCCCATCCCCAACCTCTTTGATTGAATAATCTTCATTACTGATGTTTTGACATAGACAGACAGATAGAAAGATAGCTAGATAGATAGCTAGATAGATAGCTAGATAGATAGCTAGATAGATAGCTAGATAGATAGATAGATAGATAGATAGATAGATAGATAGATAGATAGATAGATAGATGGATGGATGGATGGATGATTTCCATTCTTCCTCTCCATACTCCACCTTCCCTTTAGTTCTCCAAATGATATGATTCTGTCTGACCCATGTTCAATGGCCTCTCTCCTCAAATTCCAGTCTCTATGTTTTCAATACCCTTTACAGTAGGTGTGAGTTAAAAGCTATATTATCACTTTCACTTGAGTTTAGTTTTGAAGCCTTCCTAATCCGTGTGTGTGTGTGTGTGTGTGTGTGTGTGTGTGTGTGTAAGGGGGTAGCAATCAATGATCTAGGGCTAGAAAGGATATCAGAAGCCATCTAGCCCAACTCTAACCTTTTACAGATGAAGAAACAGAGGGACCAAGAGGTGAAGTGACCTGCCCAAATTCATACTAGAAGTAACATAGCTAAAGATTGAAAATTCTGGTTTGCAATTCATCCCTGTGGCTAAATGTAATGTTCTTCCCACTGAAAAATATCTCACCTAAAATCATAGACTTAAGAAATTTCAGAGGTTATCAAGACACAAGATCACAGAATCACCAACTTTGAGACGTGAAAGGGACTTCAGTGGCCAGCCTCCTTATAGTATCCAGCTCCCTTCTCTTCAGCTAGAGTCTCAAATCTTATTTTAAAATCAATATACTCTTTTGTTCTCCATCACCCTGACAAAGGTCATCTTCCCTCCACCTCAGGTCCCATTTTTCCTCCCCTGAAGCTTCACTTCTGATTCCTTTAGGGGTCATCATTCTCTCTAACAGTTTGGAGTGTGGACAATATGTTCTCCAGGAGGGAAATCAGCCTCCCCTTGGAACACAGGTCATGGCCATTCATCTGCTGCAGAAAAACAAACAAACAAACAAACATTATTTACTCCATCCAAGTCACTAAATGATTTTCCCTATTATCCTATCCTGGTTAAGATTTTTAATCTTAAAAAAAAACAACTATTTATTTGTGTTTATATTTAAAATCAAGGGTTATTGACTTTTTTTTGGTCTCCTGAACACCTTTGGTAGTCTGATTAAACCTATAGACCCCTTCTCAGAATGATGTTTTTAAAGAAATAAAAATAAAATACATAAGCTCATAAAGGAGACCAATGATATTGAAAAATAATTATCAAAAAGAAGAAATTTAAGTCCATTTACCCCAGGGTAAGAACCTGTTTGTACTCATACAGACTAATATCATCTCTTATTAACTTGACAACCCCATTCAACTTCCTTTCCTTAATTCCCATCCTCCTTCCCTCCCCCAGCGCGCGCGCGCGCGCGCGCGCGCACACACACACACACACACACACACACACACACACACACACACACCCTCAGGCCTATACAATCATCCTCTTTGTTTCATCAAGGGCTCCCACCTACAAATTCACTCTAGTAACCTGCTTTACTTTCCAATTGTTGTACTTGTTTGTTTGTTTTGTTTTGGCGTGGCTGGTCAACCACCTTCTCCTCCTGGAGGCTCTCCTCCCTAATCCTCCCAGTCCATTTGTAAGTCTTCCATGATTTTCCTTGATTGTGCTCCTCTTTCAACTTGAAAGTAGAATCTGGATGAATTATCCGGGCCTGGAGATTGTTCTTCTCCAAACTGTCCTCATTTTCTCCCAAGTTTTACTGAATTTCTCCTTCCCACATTGTCTTTCAGCTATTTCACAAGTTTAAAGCTCTCCAAGTCACCTAAATGACTTCTGTCTCAAAGTCTTTCTCTTTTTTCCCCACCTCTTTTCCCACAGAAGCCAGATGTAGAAAACAGTAGCTTGATCCCTTTATTTTACAGACGAAGAAACTGAGGTTCAAATATGTTAAGTGAAACTAGTTTGGAAGAGAACTGGTACAGCTACTCACTTCCCTAATAGCGACCAGCCCACAACAATCCCTCTTCGTCCTCTTTAAATCCCCCAGGGCATGGACAGTCTTTCATGCCTATAGCCAGGGTATGGTGTTATCCAATTGGCGCTTTCAAAGATGATACAGACCACGGATCACAGCCTCCCTCATCACCCCTGTCCAGAGTGCTGACAACAATGACTCAGCCCAGTGCTTTTCTATCCCTTATCACTGTGCTTTCTGTCTCCTAAATACTTCCCCTTACAAAGGCTAACACAAGTATGCATTCATAATCAAGAAATCCTTGTTAAATAAATGAGTGTACTCTAGGGCATAATAAAGAAATGCCTCTACAACATGTAGGGGAGTATTTTTCATGCTGAACTGAATTATTAACAAAGTAATACTGATCGCTGGAATTTATATAATGCTTGAAAAATTTACAGAGCACTTTACATACATTATCTCATTTGAGCTTCACAAAACCCTGTGGAACACAGTCCTGTTGCTACTATCCCCATTTTGCACATGGGGAAACCAAGGATTAGAGACGTTAAATGGGTTGCTCAGGGTCACAAAGCTAGTCAGTGTCTGAGACAGGATCCATGCCCAGGTTTTCCACTAAACAACACTGCCTTTCAATATAGTTTCCATCCCTCGATATTTGAGAACTGGCTCTTTTCCCTATACACTCCCAGCTAATACTTGATTATTACAGGGCAAAAAAATACAGAAACCCCTCTCTAGAGCCTAAAACAAAGAATACCAAGAAGCTTGTCTTTCTTCAGGGACCTATGGAGTTAATGTTCCTCCTTTAAAAAAAAAACACACAATTGCTTTTAAGTACAGCTAAAGAGCAATGTTTATATTACCTTAAATTCAATCTTTAATTAGTGATGGCAAGATCAGTAGGTGTGCAAATGAAACCGGAATCACAGCCCAGACTATTGCTGCTTCCAGAGGTGTAAATGAATGCCCAATGGATTTTTTTTTAATTGCGTGAGAACAGACAAGGAAATGTCTCCATAAAACTGTCACCTCTATGGGGAAAAGTGTTAATTTTATGCTAATGAAGATTTTGTAAAGAACACTTAATTGAAATCAGCAACAGGAAGGATTTTACATATGGAAAAAAGTAGCAAGATGCTCATCAGACCTGGGACTGGCATTGTCGGGGCACTGCCCACCTGGCAGCTCTAGCACCTCATTGTCAACCCCAGCTATGCCCAAATCTATGTTTCTTCCCCTTCCTCTAGACTTCCCTCATTCTAAGTCCCAACACAAAGGAGTCAGGTCAGAGAAGTGAAGAATCACAGATTTGAAGGGGAGCTCCTTCGCCTAAAACAAGAATCAGTTCTCTGTGTCAGGATCCCAAAGAGAAATAAATGTGTCTGTCTCTGGGAGGTGGGGAAGGGGAGCTGACCATGCCTCATCAATGTTAGTAATGCATAAGCCATTTCTATAATAAGAGTCTTGAATATACTCCTACTTCCTCCTAACTCAGATGTGATAAACCCATCTCCAAACAGAAGATATTCATCTTTGGCTTAATGTCTTGTTTTAGTTTTTTTTTTAATAAATTCAGTTTTTAGTTTTAAAATTTGTTGTTTTTATTGTTCAGTTGTTTCAGTCTTCTCCAATTCTTCATGACCCCATTTGGGATTTTCTTGGCAAACATACTGGAGTGGTTTGCCATTTCCTTCTCCAGCTCATTTTACAGATGAGGAAACTGAGGCAAACAGGGTGAAGTGACTTGCCCAGGGCCACATAGCTAATAAGTGTCTGAGGCCAGATTTGAATTCAGGAAGATGAATCTTCCTGACTTCAGGCTGGGAACTCTATCCATTTCGACACCTTGCTGCCCCAGCATCTAAAATTGAGAAGGGATATCGGGTTTGACTAAACACATACATTGGGTTTAAATCCCCATTCTTCCACATATTACCTGCATGACACTGAACACATCACTTGACTAGCTAGGTCTCAGTTTCTTCATCTATAAAATGGAGTTGAATGAGATGACTCCCTTCCAGCTGCAAACCTATGATCCTGTGATCTTGTACAGCCTCTGCAATAATCATTAGTACTCTGTTCAAACATACTGGTAACTGTGTTTAAAGCACATTTGTTACACCGAGTTTATCCTCCTTAAATTCTAGTTTAGCATTAGCTGTAAGAAAGCCTGGGGCTCTCCAAATGGGAAGATTAATAATGATGATGATGATGATGATGATGACGATGATGTACTTATTATGTGCCAGACGCTATGCTAGGCACTTTACAGTTGTTATCTCATTTGAGCTTCACAACCCAGGAAGTAGGTTCCATTATCCCCACTTTACAGATGAGGAAACTGAGGCAAACAGAGATTAAGTGACTTGCCAAGGGTAACACAGCTAGTACCTGTGTGAAACAGGATTTGAACTCAGGTCCTCCCTGCTCCAGCTCTAGCTCTTTATCAACTGGACCACCTAGTTGCCAATAAGTATTACTATATTAAGAATGGGTTTCAAAAAAACCAGGTTTCATAAATTTTTTTTGTTTAACAGTTATATAAGTACCCACCTGGGGTAGGTGGGGTAGGTGGAGTAGAGGAGTAAGGAGGGGTGCAAGTGTGTACCATTTTAAGAAAACCCTAATTTTAAGCTAACTGTGTACCAAAAGTGACCAATTGTATTATTTTCTTTGCTATAAATAATTACTTGCTTTAAGCAGGGATTTGCATTTATGCCATAGTTTCTCTTGAGATGAATGAGTGTCCAAGAATTCATCACCCAGTAGGAGTGGTGCCTTTGGAGTCAGAATAGCTAGCGTAAAACTCTGACTTGGCCCTTTTCCTACCAGTGTGACCTAGGGTAAATTCCTTCATCTCTCTGGGCATCAATTGTAAAATTAAGGAGTTGGGCTCGATGAACTCAAGGCTTGATTCCAACTCCAAATCCTTAAGATTAGAACCCTAGCAGACAATCCTGTGTGATGAGCCTAAGTCTGATGCTAAGCCAGGCTGGTCCTCAGGCAACACCATCCTGGCCCCTCCCCAGCAGTCTCTAATCATTTTTTTTTTAATTCTGAACTTAAACATCAAGAAGGAGCATTTCCATACACACAGAAGGACACAAGAGGATAATTTTATGTGAGTAAATTGCCATTTCATAAATCACACATACCATTTCCACATTATTCTAAAACTGTCCTGTTTGTGTTTCCTTCCTGAATTTCCTTCTGTTCTTTTCTATTCTTTTTTTTTAATGTTTCAATGGCCCTTTTTTTGAATCATTATTGCTTTTTCCCCTCCTCTCTATACTCCCCCAATTAAAAACTGAGAGAAAGAAAAAACCTTTTAACAAATAAACATATCTAAGTAGAACTATTCCACACAATGTCCATATGCACAAATATTTCGGCATCTCTGTACACCATCTCCCTATCAGGAGGCTGATAACATGTTTCATCATAGATCCTCTGGACATGTGGTTGGTCGTTGCGTTGATCAAATTCTCAAGTCTTTCAAAGTTATTTTTTGTTACAATATTTCTGTCCTTGTAGAAACTGTTTTCCTGGTCCTATTCACTTCACTCTTCATCAGTTTATACTACCCAGGATTCTCTGCAATTGTCTCTTTCTTCATTTCTTTTGGTGTCATCATCATCATCATCATTACTGCTGTCATCATCACCATCACCACCACCATCATCATCATACCATTGATATAACATTTTAAGGTTTGCAAAACACTTGACAAATATTATTTCAATTTGACCCTTATAATAAACCTGGAAGATAGATATCATTATTATCCCCATTTTACAGATGGAGAAACTGAGGCAGTCAGCGATCAAGTGACTTGCCCAGGGTCACACAGCTAGG
The DNA here is from genome assembly GCF_003287225.1 of Phascolarctos cinereus. NCBI lineage: Eukaryota > Metazoa > Chordata > Mammalia > Diprotodontia > Phascolarctidae > Phascolarctos > Phascolarctos cinereus. The sequence continues at coordinate 6,968,193 of NW_027556402.1, read as the reverse complement.
AAGTGTCTGAGACTGTATTTGAATTCAGGTTATCCTTTCTTCAGGTCCAATTCTCTCTCCACTGAGCCACCTAGCTGCCTATAATATACTATTACATTTATGTGCCACAATTTGTTCAGCCATTCCCACAATGAATCAATCCAAGGTCACCCCCCACACACATACACCTTGGATTATATATAGGTCTTTGCTTTTTCTTTGCTGTTTCACTTTTAATCTCCTCTTCAGGATCAATAAGTTTATTTTGCTTGTGTATATTCTCTCTCTGGTGTTAACCTTCCATTTAAATCCTCCCACCCATTGCCCACTGGTTTCCCTATTGAGATTGATATATCTCTACATCAAATTTTGTGGGTGTGTTCAATTTTCTTTGACCTTTTCAAATAAGAGTGAGGCTACAGTCTTCTTCTCATGCAACTCAATTATGAGAAATACTAAGTTTCCTCACCTTCTTCTTCCTTTCTACACCAATGTATTCCTTCTTTCACTTTCCTTTCTTTTTCCTCTTAAAGCCCTCAGAAGAGAAATAATCCACTCTTCAGACTTCTGTTTTTCTTATTTAACTGCCTTAATACCCTTTGAAAATATTGGAGTTCTGAAGGGAGACCTGTTTCTTCTACTCGTATGACAATGTTAGCACTACATCATCATACAGAGTCACTAATCCTTTTTCCAAAGAACTAACTCCAGTTCATTTCAAATAACTCTAAAATCTGACACAGCCTCCCCTCTTCTTCCTCTATTTTCCAGGAAGTGATGGGACAAATTGCCAAGATCTTAGTTATTTTGAGGTTAAGCTTCAAACTAGCTTCTTTCACCCTCATGAAGAGGCTTCTTATTTCATCTTCACTTTCTGCCATTGGAGTGGTATCATCTGCATATCTGAGATTGATGATATTTCTCCTGACAACTTTAATTCTAGCTTTGGACTCATCTAGCCTGGCATTTCACATGGTATTCTCTACATGTAAGTTAATTTTTTTTAAAAAGTAACAATATACAATCTTATTGTACTCCTTTCCCAATCTTAGCCCAATCAGTTTTTCCATGTTTGGTTCCAATTGTTGCTTCTTGGTCCTCACACAGGTTCCTCGGGAGATAAGTAAGATGATCTTATATCCCTGTCTTTTTGAGGACCTGCAACATTTGGTTGTGATCCACCAAAGGCTTTAGTGGAGTCAACAAAGCAGAGTAGATCTTTTTCTGGCACTTTTCTGCTTTCTTCACAATCCAGCAAATATTGGCAATTTGGTCTCCAGTTCCTCTCCCTCTTCAAAAACCGGTCTGCTCTTCTGGTAATTCTCAGCTCACATATTGCTGAAGCCCAGCTAGCAGAATCTTGAGCACAACCTTGGTAGCATGTGAAATGAGCACAATTGTTTGGTAATCTGAACATTCTTTGGAATTGCCCTTCTTTAGAATTGGGACATAAACTGATCTTTTCCAATCCAGTTTCCACTGTGGAGTTTTCCAAATTTGCTGGCACACTGAGTGAAGCACTTTAACAGCATCATCTTTTAGGATTTTCAATAGCTCAACTGGAATTCTATCACCACCACTAGCATTATTCTTAGCAATGTTTTTTAAGGCTCACTTGACTTCATTCTCCAGGATGTCTGGCTCAGTAGTTTAGTTCAACTAGATCATCATGGTTATCAGTGATGTTAAGATCTTTCTTTTGAAAACTGTCTATTCAGATCCTTTGACCATTTATTAATTGGCAAATGCCTTATTTTGATAATGACTCAGTTCTATACTCAGTATATGGTTGAGAAATGAGGCCTTTATCACAGAAATTTGCTATACAAACTTTTGATATTACTTCATTATCTATGGTACCTTTTTAGTGAAATTTAGTTTCCCTGGTTATCTTTTTAAATTATGTCTTTTTTTTTAAATTTTGCTTTGTCTGAGACCATGATTGCTACCTTTGTCTTTTTTTGGTTCAGCTGGGGCATAATAGATTCTACTCTAGTCCTTTATTTTATCTCTCTGTGTGTCTTTCTGTTTCAAGTGTGTCTCTTGTAAACAACATATTGTTGAATCCTCGTTTCTAATACATTCTGCCATCCACTTCTGTTTCATGAGTGAGTTCACATTCAGTTATGATTTCCTTCCATCCCACTTTCTTCATCATTAGTAATAGCACTTACTGTGATGAGGTATAGTAGCTAGCAGAACATAGTTCACGGTGTTCTGGCAAGGCATCCTTTGGCTGTGTATAAAAGTCTATGGGCCCCTTTCCAAAACAGTCTGTTTAAATGCTTAAAATATAATATAGAGGATGTATGACAAAAAAAAAGATCAACAAAGATGTATTTTTTCCCATCAAAGTTCACAGATTCACTAGTTATCTGTCCCCAGTCCCAATGGGCGTTTATAGAATCCAAGTTAAGAATCCTTGCACAGATAAAAGTAGGATACTATAGCTAGCGAATGCCCTACTTTTATTGATGCAGAGGTGAAGCTGGGATATGGCAAATCTGAACCAACAGCCTGGTCCCATAATGTTCTAGAATGGCCTGTTGACCAACTTCGAAAGACTTGGCTACTCTGATTAATACAATGATCCCAGAAAATTCCAAAGGACTCATGATGAAAAACGTCATCCACCTCCAGAGTGAGAACTGATGAACCCTGAGTGCAAATTGAAGTACACACACACACACACACACATACACACACACACACCACACACAAATACATATATATACACATATATATTTGCTTTGTTTTACTATATGGCTAATATGGAAATATGTTTTGCATGATTTCATGTGTATAATTGATACGTTGTTTGCCTTCTCAGTGGGGGGGGGTAGAGGGAGAGAGTCTGGAACTCAAAATTTAAAGAAAAGAATGTTAAAAACAAATAATAAATGAGGGAGGGGGAGAATCAATTAGCCACAGACTGTCAAAACCCACCCCCTTTTTTTTTTTTTGCAATATCCTCAGACCATTTGCTTCCTCTCTAGGCTATATCCCCCCACCCCCAATACGTAAGCCATGATGCTTCTGCTTTCCTTGGCCTGAGGAGGCTGCTTGGGATGCTTCCCCTGTATCTCCTCTACAGAAGCATTACGGAGATGTGAAAGGGGGACTTTACTGCAGGTTGTGACTTGCCTAGGTTCACACACAATGATCTTGTCCCACTGATTTCCTGGAGCTTCTGTCTGCACATCTGTATTGCCACAGAATAAGAAGCTGGCAGGGAGGGACCTGACTTTGTCAATAGAAGACCGGAATTAGATTAAGTCCCCCCTCAGACACTAACATCATGGGCAAAGGAACTTAGACACTCTGAGCCTTGATTTCCTCATCTGTAAAATAGGAATGATATCTGTAGTACCGGGACTGTTGTAAGGCTCCAGTGAGATAATGTGCATAAACGCTCCTTATAAACTCTGGAATGCTCTATGAATGTCAGTCATTATAATGGTGATTACCATCATCATCATCATTTAACCAAACATTCATGAGGAAAATAAACCTCAGAGAGATGATACCACTTGCCCAAAGTCACAGAGCTAGTTAAGAACTGAGTCAAAATTAAAACTCAAGTGTTCAAAGTCCATTAGCCTGGGATTTAGTATAAGATTCTCAGCCAATCAACTAACTCATTTTCAGCAGTAAACAGATCAGTCCTTTCTTGGGAGAGTTCCTAATGAAATTACACGTGTGGATATCCCTTCCACTCCATTCCATCCTGCCCCTCCCCCCAAACAAAAGATAACATGAAGTGGGGGTGAGGAAAATATTTCAATCAAATTTTGTTTGAGCAGGAACTCAAGCTCAGAGTGGTCCCCACCTCTGGAAATTCCCTGAAGGTTAATGAAAGTATGAACCTTCAGAGAGTGCTCCAGCTGACTGACGCAATCAGCCTGCTGTCCCTAAGCTTTCCTGGAAACTAATCAAGACAGCAACAGCGGCAGGAGTCCCCCACGTGACAGAGAAAGGCAGAATAATTACAGTAGCATCTTTAAAACTGAGACATAATGTAAATGTTTTTGTAAATATCTCACAGCAGGGCAGTCACACATCCATGCAGAACGCATTCATAGCTCAAAAGAATCTTATGTATGCACAACGAAGCCAAATTCACCATAGTGATTTCCTGCTCTTAATGTTCTGACACGCACTAATGTTAATGCATCTTCTTTCCCCATGAATCCTACACTAAAAATCACTGTAAATGTCACAGTCAGTTGGAAAGAAATGCAAATCAACTCAATTTTCTCGTGAGTTAAATTGTATTTAAATTCAAATATTCTCCTAGAAGCTTAAACTCATTCTCTTCCCTGTGGCATATGCCATAATATTTGAATCATTATGTGGACAGAAGATGAAAACAAAAAATCAAGTGCAAAAAATCAAAAGCAATCGTATAACAAAGGGGGAAAGATCTACTTCCAGCTAACTCAGGCTCCCAGATATAAGCTGCCAGGAGTCATTTTTAGGAACATTGGGAAAGTTAAGTCTTTTTCTGGTTCTCTGGCTTAAAAAACAACTGAGAAAAGATACAATTAAAGTCATATGGACAGGAAATTTGATTCAACTTTTGTGATGAGTTGCATTTATCTAAATACTCTCCTCCATTCTGTCCAGGATGACCTCTATTTTGAAGTCTTTCACAAAGAATCCCACAAGAGAACTGAACAATATGTTTCAATGATATCAAGGAAGGTACCAGACTGAGAGAACTGCAATGTTGGAAGGGGCCTGGGAAGCTATTTAGTTGAACCTGCACCTATAAAAAGAATGTACACTACAACCTATATGGCCAAAGGTCACCAAAGTCGTGATCCAAGACATTTAGGGAGAGGGAGTCCACAACCTATAAGAGGCCATTCAATCTCTGAAAAGGTCTACTAGTTTCTATTTTTAATTTTTCTTTAAAAACTTAGCAAAAATTGTTGTTGTTCTTCAGTCATTTTTGCCCTATCTGACTCTTCATGGACCCACTGAGGATTTTCTTGGCAGAGATCCTGGAAGAGTTTGCCATTTCCTTCCCCAGCTCATTTTATAGATGAGGAAACTAAGGCAAACACGGTGAAGTGACTTGCCCAGGGTCACACAGCTAGTAAGTATCTGAGGTCAGATTTGAACTCAGGTCTTCTTGACTCTAGGCCCAGAGCTCTATCTACTGAATCACCTAGCTGTCCTCAAGCAAAAACGAACAAGTACAAAAAGTTCAACAAACAAAAAAACTGAAAAGATAAGAAACTCAACTTTGCTTCCCTAGGAATTTTTTGAAGTAAATGTAATTTAGTAATACCAACACTTTCCTTCTTATCCTTCTGAAAACCTTTATGAACTTCCTGCTTCTCCCTTCTGTGTGTTTTTCATTTTTTTTCCCTTTTAAATCACTATCACTAATTATCTCCTGCTGCGCCAAAATTTTACCTACCACGCCCCCAAATCAAAGACATCCCTTTGATTACATTTGAAATGCTTCTGCACAAACAAAATTAATACACCTAGGATAAGAAGAAAAGCAATTGAGTGGGGAAAAAATCATAGAAGGGTTTAGTATCCAAGACATAAATAGCTATAAATAGCTAGCTACGCACAGACACACAGACACACACAGACACACACAGACACACACAGACACACACACACACACAGACAAATTTACCCTGGGTTACTTAGAAACTTTTTTGATGATTGGCCAGACGTTCCAAAAGCAACAAATAGGGACACAAATGAGAGGCTGAACACCCAAAACAGCTAGAAGTGTTTTCACGCGGGGCCAGAAAAACAGGTCAGGGCAGGGAGGAAAGGCAGAGTCGGATCTCAATTAGTCTTCCGCATATCAAGCTGTGTCTACCAGCTTGCTCCATTGCAATTCCCACTATGCACAATGATCATATAGACAGGCATCACAAGCCAGTTATGACAGATCATAGTTTTATGTCAAAGGTAAGATGCTTTCAAAGACATGAATGAAATCAGGAATTATAAACAGGCTTAAAGGATAGAAGAACTCTGGAATAAATGTGTACCATTTCAGGTAGATATGGAGGCAGAAGGCAGGAGGAGATTGAAGCACTTCACCATTTTTTTTCTCAGTTTATTGGATATAGCTTAGCCACAACTGTCAGGGGGTGGGGGAGGTGGGGTGTAAATAAGCCTTGGTTCTTCTGCCACCATTTTAACATCTAAGTTTTAATGTCCATGTTGACTCTTTCTCCAGAATTCCCTCCATCCCTCTCCTAAATCAACATCAAAAGCCCCAGAATTCTTATCACTCACATTATTGTCATCTTGCTCTCCCCATTCCCCACACCAATCCCCATATTCATTCTAGGGATTGTAACCCAAGAAGTTCTTTTCTGCCTTCAGAACATCCAATCCCACCATCGATTTCTCCGATGTCCTTGAGGCACCTGGGTTATATTTAGAACAGAAAGGACAGATGATGAGATTAAGAGACAAAGGCAACCATATTCTAGGCCCATTATTTTGTTGTTGTATTTCCAGAAACTTAGCAATAGTTCAAGTAGTTCTGAGGAGCTTGGTTATCATGGCCTGAGGAAGTGGAGAACCCATCACCTCTACACAGTACAGGAAAACACTTCTGCTTGCTTGGCTGGGTAATTTTGATAACCAATTACCCATTAATACTTCATCTTTTTCTGAATACCTCAGAGGCTCTCACTGAACTGACTAAACTTCAGCATTCCTGGAATGCTCTTAGTGAAATATGCACTTCACCATTTACAGCTACGAAAGGACTTCCAAAAAACATGGTGATGAGATCTGTGGGTGTTTCTTTTGGACCTGAGGTCTTGAGTGACTGCCCAGGCAAGAACAGCATGCTGAACCCGGCGCCATTTTGCTGAGACAATGAACCCTGCCCAAATCTGTAAGGGTTCAAAATGGCTTCGTCCAGGCGGACTCAAAGTGGCAGCTGAGTTTCTATGCTAAAAGACTTCAGAATGAGAGATAACTGATTAAGGAACACTATGGAAAATCTGAACTCTACTTCTTCCTAGGGCAGAAAACTGAATTTGGCCTCAGATTATCCAGATCCAAGTTCACACTCTGCTATCTCTTCATTGCATGATCCTTCCAAAATCATTTAATCTCTCTTAGCCTCAGTTTCTCCATCTGTAAAATAGGAATAATAATATGTCTACTCTCTATTCCCAGAATTTTTACAGGAAACTCAAAGTTCTTTTTAATCCTAAAGTACAATAGACATGGGAATTTCAATTATTTTTGTATGATAAGAAAGGAAGAGAACCTAGGGAGTCTCCATCTCTTTAAAGGAAATCTTAAGGGAAGGGACTATTTCATTTTGTATCTCTGTATCTTCTGTACCTAGCCTTGTGCCTGACACATAGCAGACAACAGATCTTTGTTGATTGATTAATTCTCCCCCAAAATAAAGGATATTCTCTTATTAAAATGAAAAGGACGTCCTTTTATTAAAGTGAATTAAATTGAAGACCCAAAGCATACCCAAGAAGTAGATCTATCTGGACCTCAAGCTGGGGGGGCTTCTACTTCCACCCCTCAATTTGACAATGACCTTAACAGTCTTAAGGCACTCCACTAGTTTTAACGAAAATACTATCACAAATCAGTCAGGATAAACCCAAGTAGAAGAAAGGAAGTATTCATTAAGCACATACTTTGTACCAGGTACTGAGCTAAGAACTTTACAAATAGTATTTTATTTGATCTTTACAGCAGCCCTGGGAGGTAGGTGCTATTACTATCCCTATTTTGCAGTTGAGAAACTAAGTCAGACAAAGGTTAACTTGCCTACAGTCACACATTGAATATGTATCTGAGGCAGCACTTGAACTGGGGTCTTCCAGGCTCCAGGCTGAGTGGCTGTGCCACTGAGCTGCCTCCAGCTGTCTCTCATTTTTTATGTCATTTGTGTCTTTTTATTCTATCTTTTTCCTTTTGAAATTGTGTTGATTCCTTGAGTCCCTATATCACCTTCATTTACCAATGTAGCTTTCCTTCAACCCACCGCCAGAGAGCTAACCCCTACCAACTAAATAAAGAAAGAAAGAAAGGGAGGGGAGGTGGCATAGCTCGGTAAAATCAACCCAAACATCAAAAAATTCTAGCAACATTTATAGTATTCCCCACCCACAATCTCTCAACTCTGCACAGAAGGGAAGGCAGTACCTGCTCATCTCTCTTCTTTGGGGTTAAGCTTGGTCATTGGAATTTCACAGCATTCCGTTTGGGAACTTTTGTTGTTCATCACTTGTACATCATTGTAGTCACCACACATGTTGTTTCCCTGGTTCTGTTTACTCCATTTTCCATCCGTTCATATAAGTTTTCTTGTGCTACTCTGTACTCACTCATTGCTTTTTACAGTGAATAATATTCCATTATATTCATGTGCCATAATTTGTTTAACCAGCCCCTACTTGATAGCTCTCTATTTAGTTTCCAGTTCTCTATTACTACAAAAAGGAGGCGATTATTAATATTGGGATGGATATGAGTCCTTTCTTTTTATCATTGACCTATGTGGGATAGGTGCCTAGCAGTGGGATCTCTGAGTCAAAGACTACGGTCATTTTAGTCAATTCCTTAACATAGTTTTGGATTTTATTATTAAGAAGAGTCTGTCCAGGCAGCTAGGTGGAGCAGCGGATACAGCACTGGCCCTGAAGTCAGGAGGACCTGAGTTCAAATTCAGACCAAACACTTGACACTTACTAGCTGTGTGACCCTGGGCAAGTCACTTAACCCCAACTGTCTAAAAATCAATCAATAAAAAAGAAGAGTCTGTGGCCTTAAAAAACTGCCAGAAAGATTTCTAGACTGGATATCACATTGTTTCCCTTTGCTCACCAGGTTGAATTTTAGAAAATTACCTAGAAAAATAAGATAACCCCATAAACTTAATGTAATTGGATTTCAGGGTTTGGTGAAAAGTTGGCAAATGATTAGTGCCAAGCTTCTCACATGACAAGCTGTCTGTTTTTAATGTTTTCTGCAAGGTCTAATCAAATGGAATGGATGATACCATCACTGCAGAGAGAAGACAGGACCCAGAATGAACCTTCAATAGATTTGATGAGATTGAAGTAATTTGCAACACAAAAATCCTGGCAGACCTGACTTTTACACAGAAAGCTATTAGGACATTTTTCTCCTAGGTCTAGCATGACCCAGAAAATAAAGGAATGGCATTCAAATGACCTAGCAAGTCTTTTCTTCTCTTGTTTTTCTTGGCTACCTTGCAAAGGTTCCAATGGACTGTTTTTCATTGTTTTGGGAATCCAGAAAGGAAATAAACCCATTCTTCTGTGGCCTCCTGGATTCTTTATTTATTTTATATGCTCAAAGGACACTGTAGGGAGCCAGGGAATAAATTCCTAAGGAGAGTTTTATGGTTTAATGTGACTCACTTTTGAAATCTCTGATTCATAGGGAAAGTAAATATCTACTTATTGCTGTAATTAAATAAACTCAATTTCTAGGTTTAGGCTCTTATTATTAGAATATAAATGGTTGTCTTGCAGGCTATGGTACTCAATCATTTCCTTACTAAATAGCATCAATCAAAGTATTTCCACTGAGTCAAAAGAGGGATCTATGGATCCCATGATGACGTTAAAAGAGCAAAAACAATTTTTTTAAACTCAGCATAATATTGTTATGGTACCATTACCACTAAAATTCAATGTTAACAAATTTCAAAAAGCACATTACACAAGCTAAAGATGCACAACATTTATTGAAAAGGAAAATTATACACTATTCCTCATCCATCTTAAAATCACACTTTAAGTCATGTTCCAACAAGGTTTAGGACTTACAATCTGTACGTGGGTTGGTACAGATGTTATGACAGGCTAGACAAACTGATTACAACTTTCACTTTGGTGTGGATACTTCTTTCATCAGTTTTAGTCCATCCAGTCCAGGCAAAAAGACAGTCTCCAGAAGCATTTTCTCTGGCTTGGAAGTGTTCTCACCCCATTTGCCCACTGCGCTTTGCCTTCAGTACAAAACTGCTTTGGAGACCAAGCATTCATTGGCTTAAAACAAGGCATCTGCTGTTAGGGAGATTGATTATTCCAGGGCCTGACCTAATTGGGAGATTAGATATGGTCCTCTGCTCTGGACAGCATGGCTTATAGAAAAATGGGGCAGAAAAAAAGAGGGGGAGGACTTATCCTGGACTCTCACTGGTTTTTACAAAAATTTAACTAAAGCAAACAAAGCAAAACGGTGATAAATTCTGCTTCTAATGGTGGCAAAGGGGGTGATATTAAAAGACCCAGATGTAGTGCATGGGCCAACCCACATTCTACTCTGTAACAAGGTAGTGAGCATTTCCATGCTTGGCAACGGCCAAACATCACCCCATAATACGCAACTGAGCCAATACTCCTATTTTAGAGACAAGAAAGAGGAGACAGAGAGATTAAGCAAGTCCCCACAGCCATGGAGCTGCTTTCTCTCCTTTAGGTGTGTTAATATGCATGCCTCCCTCTGACGGGGAAGGGAGATGGGGGAAAGAAAGCCACTTGTTTCACACAAAGAAAGCTTCCTGGCCATCTCGAGGTTGTATCCATTTCAATGTAACTCCAGCCTTTGAGGTGGCAGTGTTTTCTGAACACAGACTTCACCTCATGGCTGGGGCTAACCAGACCTTTGTTAATGCTATTCACCAATATCTCAGACTCAGGTCATCCATCCAAAAACGTGACAAAGACCCCAGATTCTCATGGAAATCGCACCGCCCAAGAGAACTGCCCCCTCCGTCCACACAGACACAGATTCCTGACCTACCCCTGTTATTGTGTCCCCATCTTTTGTCTTCACCTCATCTGTCATGCTTAGGGAAAAAAAAATGTTCACTCAGAGGCTTAAGCAAAACTTTATGCTTTTATATAGACCATAAATCATAGGAACTTCAACCTCCCTGGGCAGTCAGGGATCACAAACAAGGTAACAAATGGTGACGTTTTTAACCCAGAGAAAAAAGGTGATTTTAGCAGAGCATCCGGATTCTATTTTCCAAAAGAAGAGTTACTTTTCTCTGCTTATTTTTTACCCTTTCTTGAACATCTCTGAGAAAGCGATTTTGGGGTTGTCCTCTTTTATTGGAGGAAAAGGAAGCAGCCTCTGAGCAGAAGCATTGGAGAAGAAAGGCTGTAGCTGAGGATTTATCATTATACTGAGTCAGATCTTGAGACTGTAAGTCACTGGATGCTTTGCTTATGCCTCGGGAAAAAGAGCTAGCAGAGATGCAAAGTCCTGGAAAGTTCTGAAAATCACGTGCTTCACTTGGTCCGCATGGAAGTTGGGTTGTGGTAGCCAAATGCAACAGGGGAGGCTCTTGATTGGGACACTTTGTAAAGATATTAGACCCCAGAATCCTTTGAATTTTTCCCTGTTAAATAAATGTTCATAACCTTTGATGACCAGAGGCATGTTGGAGCCAGATGGAACAGACTGCAGGAGAGTCTATTGTTAAATTTTCAGTTGTGAGCATTTAATATCTTACTAATTAGCAAATGATACAGAACAGGACTTAATTTTCTGCATTGTTGATAACCTAGACTTAAGAAAAAGTTGGAGAAAATGTTAAAAAAAAAAAAAAGAATGTGCTTTGTAGCCACTTTTTTCTTTAGAAAGTCAGTTGTTAAACATTTGCTAGCACACCCCTGGAAGGAAGGAAGAAGTTGTGTTGCCCAACTGGAACTGGTCAGCTGAGTTCCCAGCGGAGCAGCTGCTACTGTTACTCACAGGTTGCTGTCTGTCCCAGCAATCCTGAGGATCTTCCCCTCCCAGATTGGTTTTCTTTTTTTTTTTCTTTTAACTTAGTAAAAGAGAGGCCATTCTTTGCCTCATTTTTGCCTAGCCTTAATCACTGAATGGGCATTGCCTCAGACAAACTGAGACCTGAGAAAGACCTTAGCTCAAAAAGACCAAGGCCTCCCACTGCATCCTGGGCCATCTCAAGTGGTCCTGATCTACAACAGGCCCGGGACCCAAATGGCGCTGGAGGAGAAAATGAGGATGGTGACTGTGCACAGCCCTGCCTCACTTAAATCCAAGTCACTTGCAAGTCACAGCATTTCCTTGCTGATTCACGGTCCTCTTCGAGAATGAAGGACAAACAACATAACAACAGCACATCCCTGTGACTGTCCCATCTGAATACGGACAATGCTAAATCTTATTTTTTTTAAATAAGTCTAGAACATCTTAAGTTATTCTGAAAGTGCTTGATTATGAATTTTTGAAGGACATGTTAGCAGAGCCAAATGATAGAAGGTATGAATGCTATAAACTTAATGTGCTTTTTTCCTTCAATGTCCATCTTTCCACCCTCTTAAAGGTCCTTTTCAGAGAAATACCAGGTTGTTCTGATTGCTCTAGAAAATCTAGGTTCCACAAAGTCATGGAAGATAAACACTGATTTTGTTTTTGTTTTAAGACTAGGTCTCCACATCTAGAAATCATCGAGAAGGATAGAGTGAGTTCAAACTGGGCCTCAGATACTTACTGGCTATGTGACCCTGGCAAGTCATTTAACCCTGCTTGCCTCAGTTTCCTCATCTGTAAAATGAACTGGAGAAAGACACGGCAAACCACTTCAGTATCTTTGCCAAGAAAACCCCAGATGGGGTCATGGAAAGTCAGATACAACTGAAATGACTGAACAACTTCCTGTCTGGCCCTGGCAAGAAGTATAGGAGCTAGTCCACAGTCTGATTGTACACAAGAGCTTTGGGCCAGTTTGCCCTTCCTGAAGCAGCCGAATTGGCTTACTTAAATACAGAGCTCAAGAGATCTGCCAGTCTCAGCCTCCCCTGTGGCTGAGATTTACTGATCTGTTCCAGCAGTGAGGAATGATTAAAGGTGCAAGGGCACTGGAGTCAGAATGTTGACTTTCTTACCAATGTGACCTTCGCCAAATCCCTTAACCTCACTGAGCCCAGTTTCTTCCTCTGCCAAAGGGGGTTGGACCAGATAAGCATCTAAGGTGCTTCCACAGAAGAACATTTGATCTAAATGAGTGTGATGCTAAAGTAAAAGTGTGTTGGCAGTTTCCAGAGAGGATAGTTAATCACAGATCAGATTTTATCATCAAACCTTCATTTTAAGGAGTACAAAAAGTAACTCAATTAAAAATTCATTTAAGTGTATGTTGTAAAACAATTATTTATCTCAATGGCAAGAAAATTCCAAAGAACGCTGGGGTTGCCCTGAGACATCATGCATCAAAAGTAGGAATAGTTTCTTCGGATTGCAGAATAAAATGGTGCCTTTTAGCACCAGCCAAAACCTGTTGCTTCTTACCAATCGCCTCAGTGACATTAGATTAGCCAAGCATAGACCAGAGAAGCAAAAACTCTCCAATTCTCCAAATACATTCTCATGGTTTTGGCCTGGAATAAGCTCCTTCCTACTCTTTACCTGGTGCACTTCCTGATTCAAATGTTACTTCCTCCAGGAAGCTTTCTCTGAACTCCTCAGCCATAATTTATCCCCCAATCCAATTTTATCATCTGTTTGCTGCCTCATCAATACACATCATGAAGTACTTACTATTGTCACTATTGGGTGTATGTGTCTTTTGTCAGAATCACTATTTTATTAATTTATAATTATTGATTTAAATTTATTCAAACTTTATCAATTTTATTAAACACCTACTATTTGCCAGACACTGTGTGAAGTGCTGGGGCTACATAAAGCTGCTCTCAAGGGGTTCACAAGCAAATGGCGCAGACGAGCAGGGCCAGGCGCTGGGCTAAGCCCGGGGATATAAAATGAGGGAAAAGACAGGGTAACCTGCCCCCCTCTTAAATCTCTTTTTATGAATCCAAGCTTCACAGAACAAATCCCCAAAGGGATTTGTTCAAAAACATGTGGACTCAGTCAACAGGCTGAACCCAAGGCCCTAGGCAGCCACGTGTGGCCTCGAGGCTGCAGGTCCTCTGCCCCTGATACTAGACCTTCATCACCAACATCTAAGTCTCAGGTCATCTGTATAAAATGTCACAAAGGACCTGTATTCTCATGGAAATTGCACTTCCATATTCAACTATGAACATGAGTCATAAGGGAGGTGACAGCCAGCTTTGGCAAATGAAATTTCCTCACCCACAAGTTCCTTCCACCCAGGAGATCACAGATCTAGTCACTACCATTATTTATTGCACTAGGGAAAACATGATAGGTAGGGGATGGGAAATGTTAGGGAAAGGAAACAACAGATTAAAAAAAAATAGATAAAATTAACAAGTGACGAATATTTAAATGAGTTCAGCACGTGGCTCTTAGAGCCTACTGCAGAGAACTCACTTTTCTTCCTCCCCTGAGCCCTCCCCCATTCCTTTAAAGCCTTGTCATTAATGCTGGTTAGCTTATCTTCTACTTCTCTTAGTACAGCCAGGTTGTTGCTTGTCTCAGTTTTGTGAAATTTGCTGCCCAAACTCCCAACAGGTGGAGAAGCCTAGGGCCTAGGGCAGTTAGCTCCCTTCTTCAGCCTATCTGTTTGAGCATTTTCACCGATTCTCCAGACCCATTCCCAGTCAGGGTAGGAATGTCCTTTTATCGTCCTCTTCCCTGCCCACCCCACACATACTCCCACCTTCACAGATGAAGATTCTCCCCTAACTGAGCCTCACAATGTCTTGACTTCAGACCTTCAGTCTTCCACACCCTCTATTCCAACTTGCCCACCAATTTTAGATTAAACTTCCTAAATAAAACATCACTTTAGTCACCTGAAACAGATTTCAAATTCAAGATTAAATTTCTGACCCCAGTTCCAACACTCTATCCACTATACAACCTAATATAAACACAGTAGGTCTCCTTTTGTTCAGAAGAAACATGGTTGGGTGTGTAGGGCCATCCTTGGAGTCAGGAAGACACAGGTTCAAGTCCCACTTTTGACACAAACTGGCTGTGTCAACTTGGGCAGTCATTTAACCTCTCAGTATAGATCATTTTCTACCTCAGTCCTTACCTAGCTCTTGGTCACTGAATGGACACTGCCTGAGGCAAACTGAGGCCTGAGAAAGGACCTTAATTTAGAAAGGCCAAGGTCATCAACGGCATCCTGGGTCATTGCCAGTCATCTTGACTTTTGTCTTGCCACTGGACTTCAACGGCTCTGGAAGAGGGATCGAGGCTAAATGAGTGCAGCTCTGCCTCACTTAAATCCAAGTCAGGCACAGTCAGGACATCACCATTGTGCCATCTTTGAGTCCTCTTCAAAACAAGACAAACAATATAAACAACCTCTCAAAGGTCTAGTCAACTCTGTGAGTTTCAGAGAAGTTTTAACCCGAATTGGTATGGGGGATCTCTTCCTTTGGGAGCTCTTCAGCAGTGAAGTCACAGGTCAAGTCTCTGTCCTCCCTCAAGACACTATCCAGAGTCTCTCTCTACTCAGCTGTTGGGAAAGAGTGCTATACAGTGTTGTAAATAATGTCAAGTATCTGCAGAAAATCCCCACATTATGGCTTTTATTGGTGGTTTTTTGCATCCTATAATTTTGAAGATTTTTTTTTCCATCTGCCCAAATTGCTGGAGTGTTCTTATTTTTGTATGGATTGCAAACAGCTGACTTCACCATCTCTATTCAAATAGTAGAGAGGAAAATGAGATCCCCTCAAGTAATGCATCCAGAAACAACTCACTAAAATCACGCAAATAATGAAATATGGTGAATGTAAACTAGATTGCTTACAGTTAATATACAGCTACAAAAGTGTTTCACACATTTCATTTACCTGTTTCTGTTTTTAGTAGCAACCATGGTTTACTAAAACTTAATAGGAGCTTGGCTCATTCCATTTCTGGCGCATTCTGGAAGGGCCCTGTGCTGTTTTAGATTTTATGCTAATTTGAAATCCACTGAGTAGTCAGGATGCACAGACAGGGGAACCATCCCTTCTGGGCTTGGCAATGTATGTTCATGTATTCACATATGTCCATATCTACATATGCATAGCCTAGAAACTGAGGACTTTCTTGGGGAATACATGTAATACATTAAACATGTCTAACATGAATATATGCATAAGATTCAAAACTACCTATTTGATAATCTTTTTGTGAATCCCTAAAAATGAGAATTCTAGAAAGATGACTAAAAATATATTATTCACTATTAGCCAATGGAATTCATTACATAAGATAAGTATTTTCATGTGAGAAAGAGCCAGAGGGAAATATTTCCCTCTAGAAGTTGCCACATTAACTTCGGACAAAGCAACCTTTATTTTAACATACGATATATTCCAGTTAAAAGTGGACCATTCTTATGTAACTGGACCATTACCAGTTCAATTGGGCATTTCTGCTGACCTTTGTAGGTCACAATTGATTAACTAAAAGCTATAGTTTGAATTCCTCTAACATTATCATTATATACAGGGTTTGATAAGTAAAGATTAAGAAGCTCTTAAGAACTACAGAAACTGTTTTTTTAATAAGTAGTTATTTTATTTTTTTCTCAATTACACATAGAGATAGTTTTCAACATTAATTGTTATGAGATTTTGAGTTCCAAATTTTTCTGCCTCCTTTCCTTCTCTCCCTCCTCCCCAAGATGGTAAGCAATCTGATACAGGTTACTCATATGCAATCATGGAAATATATTTCCACATTAAAGACTGGTTTTTTAAAAAAGGAATTGTTTACACTTAATTCTTAAGCCCTTAGAATTAAGAACCATAAATCATAAATAAGCAATTTCTACAAAAAATCCTATGTCCACAAGATAATCTTAAAATAATTATAATCCAGGCAATGGGTTGCACAGTTTTAATTTTATCTCTTTCACAATAAAGTAGATTTGTATGTACAACAGATTGAACAGAATGCTTAGATTTCTGATAGCACCATTTTATAAAAATGGGGCCACAGTATTAGGTATACTTCTTCATGAAGTCATTTGGGGTTCCAACTCATTCCCCTTTGAAATCAGAAGTCCTAGGGATCTCTTAACAAGTATAGAATAAGGCACTGGAGTGGGTGAATCTCACCTACTATTACAGCCACAACTTTCAATGAGATAAAAGTGGAGTGGAGAGGAAGGCATGAGGCAGATTTAATGAGTATTTGAAAGCTCATGGACTTTCAGTAACAACTTTTGCTCAACACAAATATGTGCATCTATTTTTCAAATAAGGTATGTAAGGTAAGATTATAAAGCTTAATAGTCACCCTAGAGATGGAAAAGCAATGCAGAGTAGTGGACTGATAGCTGGTCCTTGAGCCAGGAGGACCTGGGTCTTCCTTGGTCTTCCAGTCAAGCCCTCCCTCTGGCACATATTGGCTGTGTGTCCATGGGCAGTGTATTTGCCCTGAGTTGCAGACCACCAGTTACCCCCCAACACTGGTCAATGGAATTTTCTCCCTAGAGTTCCCTATTCCATTGAAATCCTAAATCTGGATCTGATAGAAAAAAGATTCCAGTCCCTAGAATAAAATTAGAAGCTCTCTCTTGGTGGGCCAACCAGGTTTGCTTATTGGAAATGTATCACTGAACCTACCAGCTCCAAGCCTGTGTGGGGGGCGGAATGAGGAGCTTTAGTTTACAGCATGAAAACAGTTAGTGAATGAATGAAGCATTTATTAAGCGTTTTTTTAATGCTACATGCTATTCTTAGTACTGAAAATATGGAAACACGCAAGCGAGACAGTGATTGCCCTCAACAAGCTTATGCTCTAACTGAAAAGGATAACACATAAAATGGAACTAGAGTTGGCAAGCAGGGCCATAGTTCTGGAGCAGTTTGGAAATGGCGGACAAGTAGTTGTTGTGAACTGATTCTGGAAAACATAAAGCAAAAGCTCCCATCTCATCAGACACCAGGCAGAGGAAAGAGGTCAGAATGCAAGAAGGAAACTGAGGTATGATGCACAATTACTCACCTTTTAAGTGTGTGTGGGGGGGTCTTAAGTTGTATCACCTCTGGCTCTCTGACCAATGTCGTCTCTTTCTTGTCATTAACATGCCAAAGAGGCCTCAGAGCTGGTGGAAAGAAGAAAACGAGACTAGTGTGCCATTGGTACTCTGCCAGAAAAGATACAGTTCCCCCAAAAAAATCATTTTGAAAAGCAAAGAAAAACCCTATACGCTAGTTCGTTACCTCCTTCCCACTGCCTGTTATTGTTCTGCCTTCATTTGTAAAGAGAACCAGTGACATCACCGGTGATGGCTAGACTTGCTCATGAATTGCACTAAATTGGAGAATCCCATAAGGAGCTGGAAGGGACATCAAAGGCCAACTACTTTAGAGATGAAGAAACAAAATCAGCTTGTTCAAGATCACATAGGTAGGTAAGCATAAGAAGTAGCACTTGCACTTATGTGCTTTGACCACTGAGGCAACAAGTGTTCCACTTTACCATGCTTTCTCTTAAAATTTCCTAACAAATCAAGAGAAAGCTTAACAAAGACTTACCCTAAGGTAATTGGCCTCCCAAGTTCTCTTCAGTCCTCCCTTCTTGGCCTCCCCACCCTCCCACCTCACCGCAAGGTCCACATTTTTATGACAACATTCCTTCAGAATATCCATCAAAATCATCTTTTCTTTATCTGAAGATGAACTCCATTATAAAAGTACAGATAACAAATAAACAAGGTTTAAAGGGAGCAGGAGACTCCCAAAGGTAAGTAGGCCACTTCTCCAGGCAGAGATGAAATGGAAAGTAGATTATTTACCAGGGCCCTAGAGTGGTGAGGCAAGCACAGGCATTAATTGTGATTAAGAAAATCATTCCTTAAGCTGGTCAGTGATTCAGAGAAGATTCTAATGGCTTGGGGTTCTAACCTTAAAGTGCTATTCATGCTAACTAGTAAAAATGCTAGCTAGCAGCAAGGTCAACAGCACCCTTCACTTGCAATCAGTAAGCTGCATGTCCACATCCCCTCTTCTCTTTAGGTTCTCAAGCATCCTCTGTCCCACTCATTTTTTGCCTCCCATGATCCTTCACTTGTTCCTGCTAGGGGTAAAAACACCCTTCCCATCAGTCTCCTTGCCAATACGGAGCTATAAAATGAATTAGTCTTTTTTCCTATAGCTGAAAAGGACATTAGAAATAATTGAGTTTACGCTTTTTAATTTGCAGTTGGGAAAGCAGAGAACAAAAGTGGTTAAAAGACTTACCCTGATTACTCAGGGGTAAGTTGTGGCAGATTCGGGATCAAAATTCAGATCATCTGACTCTCAAATTAAATTAGCAAACAGTGCTTCCATACATGTTTTATGAAACCAGAGGAGAAAGAAGGCCAAACATCAATGGACAAGGAAGTATGATCTTTAAAGACTTATCTACTGCAAAATTTCTTTTATCCCTACTCTTAACCATTTTTATAAGCACTGATGGGCACTAGTCCTTGGAGGAAGCCAATTCCATCATGAACCAGAAATGATCAACAGGAAGCCATCTACGGCTTAACTCTCATGAGATGGGAGGGGAAGGGGGAAATGAGGAGGAGGAAGAGGAGGGGGAAGAGGGAGGAGGAAGAGGGGAAGGAGGGGGAGAAGGGGGAGCCCATATGTGTCAGACTTGAGTCTGAGCCTGGCTCCCTCTCCACTACACTCAGTTTTGATGCCACACAGTTTAAAGTGGCCATAAGGATACTCATAGCTTGTTGATGTTCTTAAGTAGATAAAAATGTAAATATACTAACTCTCATTGAAATATTATTCTTGAGTGAATTATTAAAATTGCCTATACCACTAAAGAAGAGCCCTTGTTTTCCAACAGCTTTCTGGGAGAAGAGAAGTTCTGGAGGTAGGGACACATTTTGGTTTTTGTCTTGGTTCCCAGCATCTGGCAATGCCCAGGACATAGTAAATATTTAATAAATGCTTCTTCAATGAGTGGATGCTATAGGGGGTGGAGGAGACCCGGGGATGAACTAGATGAAGGTTCTGGTGCCTCTTACCTTCTATTTACTAGCCCTGTGACTCTGGGAAAGACATTTAATCTTTATGAGTCTCAGACAACTCTCTAGGCCTCCCGTCTTAGACTTGTTACTAGCTGAGTCAGGGGGATTCCCTCACTGGGATTGCCCCTAAACTGATGAAATTATAGAAACTTCTAATACTTTTTACACAACCGTAGTCCAAACATCATCACATCATTTTACAGAAAGGGAAATTGAGTCTCTGGTTAAATGACTCACTCAGAGGTTTTTGAGCGCACACACACTTATATACACACACACACACACACACACACACACACACACACACGTCAAAGTGTCAGAGGTAGAATTCAAACCCAGGTCTCCTGAGTCCCCAAGGCAATACTCCATCTGCCGTATTATGTTTCCTTGCAGATCAAGAGGAAGCATAGATGTACAATCACTATACACAAGATGGTCATCCATTGAAATCCTGGCCCTCAACCTGAACTCTGATGTCCTATTTGTTATTCAAGCAAGAGAGATAAACGTGTGAAGGGGAAGGATGTGTTATCAGGCTGGAAAAAGAGACTGCAGCCAGACCATGAGGCCTTTAAATCCTAAAGAGAGGAGTTCATAGTTTGTCCTAAAGGCACCAAGGAGGCAATGAGGCTTCTTATGAAAGCAAGTGATGTGATCAGACCTGCACTCTTGGAATTTGAATTGGGTGGCTTTATAGAGGACAGATCAAAGAGGAGGGAGACTAGAATCAGGAATAACAATTGGGGGGGCCAACTCAACACAAGAGGAGATAAGGGCCTGGACCAGGGTAATTATGGTATGAATGAGAGAGCACAAAATGGATGGGAGAGATGTCAAGGAAATGGAATCAAGACTTGGCAACTGAGGGGATGGGGCGGGGAGAGGTGAATGAGAATAAAGAATCTGGGATGGCTCATGGTCTAACAACCTGGCGGTGCTCTTCATAGAAATAGGGGAGTTTGGAAAAGGAGTTGTTTGTGGAGGAAAGATAATGGATTTTCTTTCGGACACGTTGCATTTGAGATGCCCACAATCCATCCAGGTGGAGATGGATGCAGGCAGCTGGAAATGCTGGACTGCATCCCAGAAGAAATATGAGGGCTGGACATGTAGATCTGGGAATTATTAGCCGTGAAAGATAACTGGATCTGTGGGAAGTGATAAGATCACGAAAGAGAAGATGAATGTTCATGATGGAGCCTTGGGTGAAGGAGGCCTAGAGCAGAAAGAGACCCCAAAAGCCATCTAGTATGAAATATGAGGAGATTAAGGCCCAAAGAGGTTAAACGAATTGTCCAGGGCCACACAGGTGATAAGTGGCAGAGGCAAGATTTTAAACAAGATCCAGCCAATCTGCCAACATTGAGCACTTACTATGAGCTAGGCACTGTGCTAAGTTCTAAAGAGACAAAGAAGGACAAGAATGGTCCCTGCCTTGAAGAAGCCCACATTCTAATGGGGAAGACAAGACGTAAATAACTAGGCCCATATAAGACATATACAGATTAGACAGAAGGTAGCCTTAGAGGAGAGGGCACTAGCAGTTGCCGAGATGAGGAAAGGTCTCCTGGCCTAGTGAGATTTGAGCTGGTTCTTGAAGACAGCCCTGGAAACCACAGACCACGAGGTGGGGCGGCAGCCAGAGTAGAAGCCTGTTCAAGGAAGCATCACGTTCATAGGAGGTGACTGCAGCTGAAGCGTCTGAAGGGCCTGAAATGTAAGAAGGCCATGAAGGGAGAAAAGGGACAAATTGGGAAGCCAAGCCAAGGAAGGATCTTATCAGCTCCTTTAGGATTTTAATCTGAGGGGTGTGAGCTCTTTTGTTATTCAAACCAGACTGAGAGGTCCTTAAACCCAGTTTGTCTATTTCATTAGATTGTGTCTGTGAGCTCCCACTTCCAAGTTCAGTCTCCTGTTTGATCTGAGGCAGGGTAAGGAAACTTCTTTCAACTCCATGACACTCCCCTCAAGTCAATGTCGGTCCATAAAATCACCACTAGGGTGAAACTGAGTGGAGCTGATGAGCTGTGTCCCTCCCAGTAAGGAAAAGTCTCGCCTTTCCAAGTCGTGCAAGGAGGGACCTACACACACGTATTCTGATCGATTAACTCAGGCAGCTGCCCATCCAAACTCCTATTGGGCACCATGTGTTTTTCTTCCACGTTCCTTTTTTTAGGTGAGGATGACCAAATGACTAGGGATTTCATAGAGAATACCACATGGTGTTTTGAATGCCAGAGTGTTTGAATTCCATCCTTGACACTATCTACGTGCCTCTGGACAAATCCCTCTTCCTCTCTGGGCCTCAATTCCTCATATGTAAGATGAGGTAGTTGGATTGGATGGCTATTAAGGACCCCCTAACTCAAAATCTATGACCCAAGCCAAGTGACAGACAGTATCTGCTCTTCAAGACTCAATTCAAATCCCATCTCACTGCACAGAGTTAAGTAGATCACAAGATGGAGGGCCAGACAATGCCATTTTCGATGAAAGCAACCCACGACATTGAAGAACACAGCTCTATTTATTAGACGAAGCAAGGTGTTTGAGGATGCCAGTGGGAGAGGGGGGAGAGGAACATTAAAAATCATTCTACTCAAAAATGTTCATCTATATGAATTCATAACTTCCCAGGTCTGTTTTTCATCACTATTAGAAGTTAGCAGAACCGTCTAAGATGAACATGTTTTTAAAACTGGAAATAATAGAATGAACACTGGGTTGTTAGGAGCTCCTGACTACTTCCTTTTCTGTAATACAGAGAGGGAGGGGAGGATTGTGAAGGAGAAGAAAGGAGTGATAACCTCCAAAGTCCTTCCTACTTCTGAGAACCTAGTTACCAAATTCTTAGGATTTTTAAAGATGCCTGTTTCATAGCTAAACATTGCCATCTTCTGGCCAATTGGTTTAATTTCCAGAAAAATTTCTGTTAAACCCCCTTATTAGGGTCCACCTTGTCCACAGAAGTAAAATTCTATTTAAAATCAGTTCTTTTTCAAGAGAAAACTTCAAGAATGAAAGAGTCCTTCAGTATTTTCAAACAGCACTGAAATATGCACGAGGCTAGGTAGTGCTGCAATGGGATAGAGAGCCAGGTCTAGAGTCAGACTCATCTTCCCAAGTTCACATCTGACTTCAGACACTGACTACTTGTGTGACCCTAGGCAAGTCATTTAACCCTGTTTGCCTCAGTTCCCTCATCTGTAAAATAGGCTGGAGAAGAAAATGGCAAACCACTCTAGTACCTTTGCGAAGAAACCCTCAAATGGGGTTGTAGAGAGTAGGACACAACTGAAATGACTGAACACGAGTAGTCAGAAGGAAGGTCCAGTCCTAGCTTTTACAATCATCTGCTGAGCAAGCTGGAACAAATTACCTAACCTCTCTGGACATTTGTAAAATACAGGTGCTGGAGTAGTTGCTATTATCGTCATTAACAGTATTATTCAGGGCAACGAGATGGCATAGTGCATATAACGCTGGCCATGGAGTCAAGAGGACCTGAGTTCAAATCTAGCCTCAGACACTCACTAGTTGTGTGACCCTAGGCAAGTCACTTAACCCCTATGGCCTCAAAAACACATATTAATATTATTCATTAAAACAATAAATACAAAAATTGTACAATATATGATATAATAAAATATTAATTATGGGGATTTATAAAGCACTTCAAGGTTCACAAAGCACTATGTACTCTATCTCATTCAATCCTCAAAGTAAATCTGGGAGGTATGTTATTATTATCTCCATTTTACAGATAAGGAAACTGAGGCAAAGAAAAGTTAAGTGACTTACCAAGGGTCACACAGATAATAAATGTCTGAAGTGGAACTGGAATTCAGGTTCTCCTGACTCCAGGTCCACTGCTCTAAAAGTCAATTTTCTGGCTCTGGCAATTAATTTGGTATGTTGAAAGCACTTTTATATTTACAGCATATGTTGCTTTTTTTTAAAGTTACTTCATTTTACTTAATCCCTACCAAATCGCCTTTTTTATGCTCACTGGCTTCCTGGGGCATTTCCTCCTCCTGCTCCATCCTATGTGAGTCTGGTAAACTAGGGTGATTTGAGAAATTCCACCCAGTTGCTCCCATAGAGATTTGGAGAATTGAAGACACGTACTTCTAGAGACTTTAGGACACTTTGTCCATTTGGGCCGGGGACACCTTGCCCAGGTCTCAAAGAAAAGAAAGGATAGTGAAGATTGTTGCTGCCATATCTGAATGGTGTCAGAAAGGTCTCAGATTCTGAATGGAGACAAAGCGCGGGGGAAGCTGCCCCCTCCGGTTTCTTCCTGGTACTCTCGGATCTGGTGATATTGGCCTCCTGGCTATTCCATGAACAAGACATGCCAGCTCTGGGCTCAGGGGCATTCTCTCTGGCTGTCCCCCCATGCCTGGAGGGCTGGCCCTCCTCATCTTCGTGCCTTTACAGGAAGCCTTTCCTGGGCCTCCTTAAAGTGACTTCATTTCCTCTGAGATTGCCTCCCATTTACCACACATATATCTTATCTGCAGACAGCTGCTTGTATATTGTCTCCTCCACTAGTCCCTGAGCTCAGAAAAGATGGCGGGGTGGGGAGGTGCAGGGGAAGGGAGGGACGACACACAAGCATTTAAAAGTACATTCCTTATAAGAGCTACTATAGAGAGGCGACTGCACGTCACTGGATAGTGCCATAGACCTGGAGTCAGGAAGACTTGAGTTTAATTCCAACCTCAGATATCTCCTCACTGTGTTACCTGGGGGAAGTCACTCAATCTCCCTCAGCCTCAGTTTCCTCATCTGTGAAAGGAGTATTAAAATAATAGCATCTACCTCCCAGGGTTGTTGGTAAGACAAATGAACTCACAAACGTAAAGTGTTTTGCAAATCTTCAAGTGCTATTATTATCTATATTTTTATGTTTTAAAGTGTTATATTATTATCTATATTATTATATTTGTTTCGAAGAGGCAAAAGCACTGCTAAGAGTAGCTTGTGTTGACATCACACCTCTCACGTGTCAGGCGCTGTGCTAAGAGCTTTACAAATATTAGCTCATTTGACCCTCATAACAATCCTGGGAGGTAGGTACCATTATCATCCCCATTTTACAGCTGAAGAAACTGAGGCAAACAGGGTAAAGTCATTTACCCACGGTCACACAGAGAGTAAGCATCTGAGGTTGGACTTGAATTCAGATCTTCCTAAATCTAGGCCCACTATGCCATCAAGCTGTCTAGGACTGACAGGTAAAAAGTTAATAGAGAGGCAGGTTTTGGCTTCATATAAAACTGAGTGGCACAGTGGGAAGAGGCCTGGAAGTCAGGAAGACTCATCTTTCTAAGTTCTAATCCAGCCTCAGACACTCACTAGCTGTGTGACCCTGGACAAGTCAATTAACCCTGTTTGCCTCCGTTTCTCACAGCTGGAAAACGAAATAGCAAACCACTCCAGTATCTTTGCTAACAAGATGCCAAATGGGGTCATGAAGAGTCAGTCATGACTGAAAAATGACTTAACAAAACTTATTGGAAACGACAGCTGTCCGAAGGTGAAATGCTTCAGGAAATGGTGGATTTTCCATGTAAAGAAGACTTCAAGCAAAAGCTGGGTGGCTATTCTTTGGACTCGTGGAGGACATTCCCATCTAGGTAGGAATGGAATCAGATGACTTCTGATGGGCCCTCCAACTTTCAGGCTCTATAATTTTGCGACTAGCTGCTGAGGTCCCTTTCGGAGACATTTTACATGACGAAGTACTTATAAATAGCCAGCACTTACAAAGCTCTAAAGGTTTGCAGAGAGCTTCACATCCCCACAACAACGCAGGGAAATAGGTGCTATTAATACTCCCCCATTTTACAAATGAGGAAACTGAGGCTGAGTGACCTGTCCCCAGTCACACAGCTGGTCAACATTCTAGTCAGGATTCTAACTCAAATCTTCCTAACGAACTCCAACACTAGCTGTCCAATGCTTTTAAATGAATGTGGATTCCATTAATCACAACATCTCCATATATTTGTATTTGTGTGGGTGTGTGAGCACACAAAACATGAGACAGTCTACAAGAGAAATGTTTTTTTCTTATATTGAGCAAGTTTTGTGGGAAGTAAAAATTAAAATGGCAATGTCTGGTACACATAGAGATCAGCAAAGCCTGAGCGCTGGTCCCAATTCAGACACACGCTACCTCCTTTACCTTCAACATTCTATATTCAAATGGGAGAGCCGGGCCAAGGACTGTGCAAAAAGCTCTGCCTCCCTTAAACTCAATTCACTGGCAAGTCAAGGCGTCACCCTCCTGTCTCTCAAGAATGTAGGATGAACAACAATAGTGTTCGATCGGCTTTAATAATCAGCTGGTATGTTCGAAGGAGAAATGATTTGGGCTCAGCGGTCCTGAATTCAAATTCTGCCTCAGCCGTCTACTTACTCCAAGAGCGTCTCTGGGCAAATCATTTAAACTTTCTGCGGCTGTTTCCTCCTGTAGAAAATCATGAGCTTGGGGAGGACGATCTCCAAGGTCCCTCTTGCTCGAATTCCTGTGAGATGTTTACTCCGCTTGGAAAAGGTCGAGGGCCAGTCACGCAACTGGAGCTAAGGAGCCGCCTAAGCAATGGGGTCACAGAGGCCCGCGGAAACGGTCTAAGCCTACTGGTCCCCGTCACCGTCAAGACTGCACAAAGCGGGGCAAGGCCTCTCCCCATCAAGGCGGACAACGCCAGCGGAGCCCCTGCGTGAGCCGCTAGGTGGCGCCACAAGAGAAGACGCATCCTCCGGAGCTCAAAGCCAGCCTCAGACGCGGACTAGCTGTGTGACCGCGGGCAAGTCACTCGACCCTGCTTGCCTCAGTTTCCTCATCTGTCAAATGGGCTGGAGAAGGAAATGGCGACCCGCTCCAGCGTCTTTGCCAAGAAAGCCCCAAACGGAGTCACGGAGAGTCGGACGGGACTGAACAAATGCCCGGAGGCAGTGAGGGTCGTAGCCCACTCCCGCTTCTCATCCCGGGTGAGTCTTGTCCTGCGTGGGGGGGGGGGGTCCCACCCTTCGAACAAC
Source organism: Phascolarctos cinereus (assembly GCF_003287225.1). Classification (NCBI taxonomy): domain Eukaryota; kingdom Metazoa; phylum Chordata; class Mammalia; order Diprotodontia; family Phascolarctidae; genus Phascolarctos; species Phascolarctos cinereus. The sequence goes on along the minus strand of NW_027556402.1, from coordinate 6,941,219 downwards.
AATCCTTTGCCTTTGTGGTTGCCAAAGGACACGCGCCCCAGACTTTCATGCAGGCCGAGGCGCTCACAGTCTCGCGGCCTCAGGTTCCTCATCTGCGCCTCGGGCGGGTAACTGGCCGACACTTACTTTCTGTGAGTCCACTCCAGCCCACGCTGCCAGAGGGACTGCGCCTGCGCGACGTATTACGCAGGGCGGGGTGCAGCACGTGGGGAGAGGCCGCGCCTGCGCCGAGGGACGGAGGCGTCCTTCCGCCCACAACAGGACGCAGGAGGTTGAAAGAGGGGCGGGAAGCGGCACCGTGCCTCGTCGCGCCTGCGCGAGGGTGGGGGCCGTGGAGGGAGGCGAGCGCCCGGCCCCAGCTGCGCTTGCGCGGAGCGGCCTGCCGGCGGCGGACAAGAGTGCGCGTGCGTCGAGCCTGAGCCCCGCCCCGGCCGAGGCGCGCGCGGTGACGCTCCCGGCGCGGCTGTTTTTGAACGTGGCGGCGGGGCTGTTGTGAGGGAGCTCGTACTCGCGCCGCTGAGCCGCGTCCGTGACTGTGACCGTGACCATGGAGCGGCAGCTCACCCGGGACCAGGGCATCACCCTGCGCGGCAGCGCCGACATCGTGGCCGAGTTCTTCTGTGAGTGCCGACCTTCCCCCCGCGCCGAGCCCGCGCTGCCTCAGTGTCCCCCTCTGTTAAGTGGCCGCAGGGTCTCGCCTGCCCAGCCGGGAGCCCGGGCCCGAGGCCTGCAGGCCCCCGCTCCCGTCGCTGTCCGGTCATTTCGGTCGGGTTCGACCCTTGGTGACCTCACGTGGGGCTCTCCGGGCGGAGCTGGAGAGCTCGTTTTACAGACGAGGAAACTGAGGCAGGCAGGCTCACACAGCCAGTAAGTGTCGGAGGCCGGCTTTAACTCGGGTCCTCCTCGCTCCAGGCCCAGCGCTCTGTTCAGCCCCCCGGCCCGTTACACACGGGAAACTGAGGCGCAGAGAGTGACTTAGGAGCCGAGAGCGGAGCCGCCCTCCTGATGCTCGTGGGCAGACGGACACTGACGGTTGCCGTGCTGTCTGATTGTGGAGAATGGCTCGTCTGAGATGTTGGGGGAAGAGGCTTTCGCAGCTGTGGCTAGGCTGGTCTTTACCTATCTATCCATCCATTCATCCATTCATCCATCTACCTATCCATCCATCTATCTGTCTGTCTGTCTATCTATCCATCCATCTACCTGTCTGACTCTCTGTCTCTCAGTCTGTCTATTTATCCATCTGTCTATCGATCCATCTATATGTCTATCTCTGTCTGATTGTCTATCCATCTATCTGTCTGTCTATATGTCTATCTATCCATCCATCTATCTGTCTATCCATACCTCTATCTGTCCATCTGTCGATCTGTCTACCCATCCAACTATATATCCAGCCAGCCACCTATGTTTATCTATCTCTCTCCATTTATCTATCCATCTGTCCATCTATCTGTATCCATCTGTCTGTCTCTCTGTCTAAATGTCTGTCTATCATCTATCCATCTATCCATCCATCCATCCATCCATCTATCTATATCCAACTGTCTATCCAGCCATCTATCTATCTGTCTGTCTATCTGTCCATCTGTCTCTCTATTCATTTAGCTAGCACTCGGAGGAAAGGGGAGCTAGGCCTGATAAGTGGTGGCTTGTACTGTGAGTAATGCTGAAAACACAGTGGAGAGCTTTGATTTCATCAGTGCTACTGAGCATCCCTGCCAGAAACTTGATACTTTCACCCTCTGCCAAAGCCCCATCCAGTTACCTCCTCTCATAGAACTGATTTTTCCACAAGATGCAGAACCTATCCCCTTTTGACCAGGCTGGGAAGCCTCTGGTACCAGCGTAGGGATGAGCTTTAAAGCCCAGCCTGGCGAAGCTTGGAAAGTCTTCTCATAGAAGGTTGATATCGTTTGTCTTTAGTGAACTTCAAATCAGTAAAAGCCAGGTTTTATATATGAATGGTAATAATAAGTATTTGCTGCTTCTGTTTTCATACATTGACTATTTCAGCATTATACTGAAATATAACCATGAGAAAATTTGCATTTTCATAGCCATGTCTCAAGAGGATTATTTTTGCCATAGATGTGTACTGACCATAAAAACAAATGTTTTCTACAGGGAAAAATTAAAGTAGGACAGGTGGGTATATAATTGCATTTAGTATAAAACTTTATTTTTAGCTGTGGGTTTCACTTCTTTCCTACTAAATGGGACTTAAGTTGAAGCATTTTGTGACCTTTAGAAACAAATACATTAATATTCTTTTTACTTTCAGCATTTGGCATCAACAGTATCTTATATCAGCGTGGTATATACCCGTCTGAAACCTTTACTCGAGTGCAAAAATATGGACTGACTTTGCTTGTGACAACGGATCCGGATCTCATAAAATATTTGAATAATGTGGTGGACCAACTAAAAGGTATTTGAATTGAAATGAATGATTTTGCCTGTTTTCCAGTCCTTGCTGAACCAAATGAAGGAGAATCTAGGCTCTTAGTCCAAAAATCAAGATTCTTTACTGCAAGGCTTTACCGTTTGAAATAGATTTTGATGTCAAAAAGAAATCATGTGTCTAGTCAGTCGAGAAATATTTATTAAGTGTCTGCTATGCTCCAGGGCTACACTGTGCTAAGCACTGGGGAGCCAGATAAAATAAGACAATCCCTGTTCTCAAAGGGCCCGTAGTGTGTAGCTCAGCAGCTATGTAGAAACAAGCTGTAGTGTTAAAATTGATTACTGAAATAAAAGGAAACTGAGGACAAAGTTACCGAGCCATCTACGATTTAATCTGCAAAGCTAGCATTTGTGTATTAAACCAGGTTACCTGACTCCTCAGAGTCAGAGACAAGGAGTGATTAACAGAGGTAGTTTTTATAACAAAAAAGAGGAATTTGAAAAATTACAGAAACTTGTTTTGAACATAATTCATTCAGACAAGGCAAGTCACCTGACCAGTTAGCTTCTCCCAGACTTTCTTAATCCTATGCCAGATGTCTTTTCCTCCAGGTGGTACCTTTTGTAACCAGAAAGTGTATGAGGAAAGAGGAACTTGTGGTCAGTGGTTAGCAGTCACACAAACACACTCTCTTCCTTAGCACAGTTCACTACTCAACTTAGACTCTAGCTAAGAAAAAGAAAAGGGGACTTCACTTGACCTCTGGCTAAACTTTCTCCAGCTACCAGAAAGGGGAGCTTGGCCTCCCCTTGGTCAACCTTTGAAAAACTTTATAATCTTAGTATATTTTCTTCTAAATTATCTGCTACTAAATTATAACCTCTTCTCAGTCTGTCTGTTCACTACATCTGTAAGTAACCTAGACTTAAGAGACTATCTATGTTGGGCTGGCTTAGCTTAAGGCTAGCTCTTCCTAAAGAAGAGCTCTAATCCTATAATCAAACTAAAAATAAAGTAATCAAAAAGAGCTGATTTCTTTTCAGTAGGCAGGATAAATTGGAAATAAGCAACAGAGAAAAGTTACTGGAATTAAGGGGGATTGGGAAAGGCTTTCTGTAGAAAGTGGGATTTTTAATCTGGACTCAAAGGAAGCCAGAGAGTGGTGAGGAGGAGGGAAAGAATTCTGTGCATGGCAGATGGCCACTGACAGTCCTGGAATCAGGAGATATGGGAGTGTCTTGGGGAATAGGGAGGAGACCATTATCACTGGATAGTAGAGTACATGCTAGGGGGAGGGAGGGATCAGGTATAACAAGACTGAAAGAAGGAGGACAGGAGCAGAAACAAGATTTTATTTTTGATCCTGAAAGTGCTAGGGAGCTGCTGGCGTGTACTGAGCAGGGGTAGTGGGATGTCTTGGTTAGAGCTATGCTTTAGAAAGACCTATGGATATGGATTTATGGATTGGAGTGGAAATTGACTTGAGGCAGGCAGACTCTCCCCGCCCCGCTTCTCCAGCAGCTATTGCAATGATCCAGGTGTGCAGTGAGAGGAGAAAAGGGGATGCATCTGAGAGGTGCTATAGGGAGAATAGGCAGGCCTTGGCCTCAGCTTGGATGGGAGGGGTTTGAGAGAGCATGAGGATCCAGGATGACCCCTGGGTTGTGAGCCCGAGGCACTGGGAGGATGGGGGTGCCTTCGACAGTCATAAGGAAGTGGGCCGGAGGGAACATGTTTAAAGCTGACAGAACTGTAACGAGCATTGGGGCGATTAGGCAGCACAATAAATAGCTTGGACCAGGAGACAAGAAGACCTATGCTGAATAGTGCCTCAGACAAGTGACCCTGGGCATGTCATTTAGTTTCTGTCAGCCTAAGTTTCTTCATCTGTAAAGTGAAGATAAAGCAATCCATTCACAGAGATCTAATTGGTGAACTTATGAAAGCACTTTATGAATGCCAGCTGTTAGGACCATTAGGGATTAAGGGGGTGGTCCTAGAGTGGATGGATACGCTCCCTTCTGAAACAGCGGCAGAGGAGATTAGATCTTGCTTCCAGCACTGGAGATGTGGGGAGTGTTTCGGAGAGGCCATGTCAGGAGAGCAGGGCCCAGAGTGCATATCCGTCTAGGACCCCAGTTTTGGAGGGGAGCGTTGAGTCTTTGGTTAGGGGGCTGCAGATAGGTGGCCAGATCGATGGAAGAGACTTGGCTACAATGCTTTTCTTTAAACTTGCCTGTTAGTGTTTCAGAAATAGGAGTTTTTTCAGTAAGCCTGAAGAAGGTTAGCCCATACCCCTGCACTTTTCCACTCCCCTTTTTTAAAAGGAAGTAGTTGGAAGAGTCAAGTCAACAAGCATTGACTGAGTGTCTGCTTTCTGTGCCAGGCACTCTGCCAAGCCCTAGGGACACATGGAAAGGCATAGGTGCCTGCTGTCAAGGAGCTCACAGTGGTGGGGACAGCAGTGCACAAACAGGATCTGTTCAGGATGAGCTGCAGATCAGTAACAGAGGCAGGCACTGTCTTTAAAGAGGGGGTTGGGACAGGTTTCTTGTAGAAGGTGGGCATTTTAGCTGGGACTTCAAAGAAGCCAGGAAGCAGAGGTGAGGAGGGAGACTGTCCCAGGCATTGGGCCTGCCAGAGAGAATGGAGGGTCTTGGTGGTGACCAGCGGGAGGCCAGGGGCACTGTGTCACAGAGTAGTCTAATGGAAGAACATTGCAGAGGTAGGAAGGGGCCAGCCAGGTCATAAAGGGTTTTAACCAGCATACAGAGGATTTTTCATTTGATCCTGTTATTAATAGGGAGCCGCTAGAGTTTATTCAATTTTGAGAGCTCTGGAGGTCAAGCTAAACCAGGGAAAGACTCAAGGCAGGAAGACTGTCACCGTAATCCAGGCATGAGGTGATGAGGGCCTGCACCCGGGCAGGGGCAGGGTTAGAGGAGAAAGGGGCATGTGCACAAGAAATATGAAGGTAGAATCCACAGGACATGGTAACTGAATGGATATGGGGATGAGAGAATAAGAAATTGGGGTGACACCTTGGTTTTGAGCCTCAGTGACTGTGATGAGGGGATGCCCTTCAGAGTATCAGGTACATAGGAAGAGGGAGGTGATGCTTTGGGTGGAAGAGAATGAGTTCAGTTTTGAACAGGTTGAGTTTAAGATGTCTGGAGACATCTGAATCTGGATGTTCAATAGGGGTTTAGAGATGTGAGACTGGAGGTCATGAGAGAAATTTGGGGCTGGATAAAGAGATTTGAGAATCATCTGCATAGTATGATCATTGAAGCCCTGGGATTTGATGAGATCACCAGGTCAAATAGTTGTAAGAAGTAGAGTGAGAAGAGAGGGGGGTGGGACTGGGCCCCGGGGGTGGGGGGGGGAGGTGCACAGTTATCAAGTGTAACCTGACAGAAGATCCATGAGAGCAGTCAGGCAGGGAAGAAGCAGGATCCCAAAATCTTAGAGAGAAGAGGGTGATCACCAGTGTCACCGACCAGAGAGAATGAGGTCAAGAAGGCTGAGGATTGAGAACAGGCCAGTGGATTTGGCAAATAGGAGATCATTAGCACTTTGGAGAGAGGAATTTCCATGGAGGGATAAGGTTGGCAGCCAGACCATAGAGTCAAGAAGAGTGCAAAGGAAGACTTTGGATTTAAAACCTGAAGACCTGGTTTGGAATCCTGCCGGTGCTGTTTACTCCTTTGTGACTTTGGATGACAAATGGTTAATGGTGGCATACGGATTAATAACCGCTCCTCCCTTTTCCGTTGTCCTTTTTAGGTATATAAAATGCTCTTCCTTGCTTACCTTCCCTTTCTGCTTATTTTAGACTTTTATTCTCTGATTCAGGGCTTCTGTACTTAGTCCTTCTTTAATCTGTATTCCTGTGGGAGTTACCACTTTTGAGGTGCCTGTTTTCAGCTCCCTTTTCAGTTTTTGTTGTTACCCTGTAGATCTTGGCCCCAGCCCTTTTTTCCAGTTGTGCATTTCAGTATTAACCTTTGCCCTCCCTTGGGTCATTTTCTCCCCATGCCCTCCCACTCCCCCGGTGACAGTTTGATTGCCGTCACTTCTGTTGGCAGCAGACACTGGGTTTCTCATGTTGCAGACTGGCTGTGCGGCTGCTCAGTTCAGAAGTTGGTGGTGGTGATTTCCGATATCGAGAGCGGCGAAGTCCTCGAACGATGGCAGTTTGACATTGAGTGTGACAAGACTGCAAAAGAAGACAGGTGAGTGTCCACTTAGTTATTTTTACTTCAATTCAGTTTTTCCCAGTAAACATTTTCAATGCCAGTTCTGTAATGGAGAACCTACATGGGCAGTAACAGAGCACTTATTAATCACTTTTGTGCTGGGCTCTTTTTTTGAGGCTGGCTCTCCTTCTTTTGCCCAAGCTAGAAGTACAGTAGATCCCAGTACTGCTCCGTGCAGGTAAGCCCTGGGCCTGTTGGCCCCCAGCTGCCAGGAGCTTCCCATACCTGTGCCATACTTACTGTGCAACCTCAGTGGGCTTCAGCCCTCCTGCAGCACAGAACTCCCAGACTCCAGCAATCCAGCAGCCTCAGTCTCCCCAAGTAGCAGGGATTCGAGCCACGCATCCTTAAGCCTGTTGGGCTGCGTTATGCTAGTCTTGCAGCTAAATGACAGATACTCCTTTAATGACTTTTTAATTTAGTTGTACTTTCTGAAAAGTATTAAGGTTAATTTCTTAATTTTAATAATTATTGTTATGTAGGCAATTGTACGCATCATTTTGAGGAAATAAAATCTGAACATATTTTTTGCAAATAGAGATGAAGTAGTGTAATGGATAGGGGGCCTACCCTCTGTGACTCTGGGCCCAGCACTTACCACTGAGTACCTCAGGCCACTTACTGTCTGAGACAGAATTCCAAGGACAGCTGCTAGTTTTCTAACCTGATGATATCATAAGTGCAAATCTAAAAACAGAAATCAGGCTCATGCCACAAGCAGAAATGGAAGTGTGTGACCAAGTGTGGAAAATAGAAGTGAATAAAGGTACTGGATTTGGGGAGGTGGTCATGAAGACTACTAACCCCCTTACATTTCAGGAGGTAATGACTTTACTTTTTGTTTAGTCATTTTTTTCAGTTGTGTCCAGCTCTTCATGACTCCATTTGGGGTTTTCTTGGCAGAGATACTGGAGTGGTTTGGTACTTCCTTCTCCAGCTCATTTTACAGATGAGGAAACTGAGGCAAACAGGGTGAAATGACTTGCCCAGGGTTACACAGCTTGGAAGTATGTGAGGCTTGATTTGAACTGAGGAAGATAAGTCTTCCTGCCTCCAGGCCTGGACCTCTATCCATTACTCCATTGTTTTAATAAAATCAAAGTCAAGTTATTACCTCCTTCATTTTTCATTCTTGTATCCCTAGAACCCAGCACATTAACTTGTACATAATAGTCATTGGTTGGGTTATACAAAATATTATTTAAGAAATTGCTCCGACATGGCAAGTTATGAGTCTCTTAACTGTACAGCTTGAACGAGTAGGGGTGTGATCTCATGGCTTTTTTTGGAAATGGGCTGGGTTTTTGTCAGGAGTAACTATTAAGACTTAGCCTCTTCGTTCTTCTATTCCAGCGTACCCTTTTATTCCTACCAGATGTTTAAATGATTTTATAATGATCTTAGAAGGTCTTTTCTAGGTTTCATTCAGTCAACATCATGAACTAATATATTTTGCTTCCTTTGTAGTGCACCAAGAGAGAAATCTGTGAAATCTATCCAAGATGAAATTCGTTCAGTGATCCGACAAATTACAGCCACCGTGACATTTCTGCCATTGTTGGAAGCAGCTTGTAAGTATTTAATATGAACTTTGTTGGCTCCGACCACATTTGAATAATTCTGGGATTGGTTCCTACCCTTTGGAACCTTCTGCCAGACTGGAATAATCCCTTGAATGTGATTTGGGGAATTTTACAGCCTTGTGGTCATGTAATTATTTGACCAGTGACTGTGAAGCCTGTTAGCGTAGCGGATGGATTCCCACTTATGAGAGGACTTGGTTGAGTCTTAGAACTAGTTAGTGATGAGACCAGGTATTGAAACCAAGGCCTCCCAATTCGCAAACAAGAAAAGGACTTTGTTAATTAAACAGGTACTGAGTTCCACAAATGTTCAAATCACTTTTTCCTCCATATCAGTGAAAGCATTTTAGTTGACACATTTATTGAACTAAAGGTGCTACCATGCTTTTGTCACAGAACCAGGATGGAAGAATGTGAGTAGAGGGACCAAATACAAACAAATTTGGAGATATACTAAAGTATAACGAATTTAAGATTTGGGACCAAAACTCCTAGGTCTGGGTTCAGATCCTTCCTTGACCTGTGATAGCCTTGGTCAAATCACTCAACCTCTCAAGGCCTCAGTTTCTTAAAGTTATCCAATTAGAATAGATTTTTTTTCAAGTGTCTTATAGCTTTAAATGCTGTGGTCCTAGTAACCTAACTTGTCTATCTCGTGGTCTATTGATTTGGGGTTGTGTTTTTTGTTTTGAAGAAATTTCATTATATATCATTGTTCTCTGCTGACCAGTTTAAAGTTTACTCTGTTTACAACTGGAACAGTTTCTTCATTTGTACTGAAATGCAGAAAATACCTCTTTTTAGAAGTTTTTCTAAATCTTGCTTTATTATTAAAACAATAATTTGTGTTTTCTGTTTTAATCTGTTTGTGCTGATAAGCCCCATAAGACCTAGCTGGGGTTGTGTTCTCTGCAGAGTCTATCTAGCTACTTGTTACAGGTTTGCAATCAAGGGTAGTGTTGCCTCTCTAACATTATCAGTATTAGGTTTAAGAAGCAGGTTGGAGATCCCTCTTGACCCAAGTTGTGTGTTAACAAACTAGAATGAATCCCCACTTAGCTGTTTCACTGAAGAGTTGAAAGAAGCATTTGCCTGTTTTCAAACTTTGCTTGCTCTGTGAACTGTGATGATAGGAAGTTTGAATTTCTCATGAAAGTACTCAATAGTATTTTGGTGACCAGCAGTTTTTAAGACCATATCTAATATCAGTGTTGGAAGAGAATGTACATTGCTCTGTCTAAATCTTGCTGAAACATGTCTTACAAACCCAATGCTTCCTTAATGGCAAAAGAATGAAAGCCTGGTGTCTACTGGAAATAACTTATCACAAATTCCATTATTTTCCCCGATTCAGGTGCATTCGATCTACTCATTTACACAGACAAAGAACTTGTAGTCCCTGAAAAATGGGAAGAGTCTGGGCCACAGTTTATTGCCAATTCTGAAGAGGTCCGCCTTCGTTCCTTTACTACTACTATCCACAAAGTAAATAGCATGGTGGCCTACAAAATTCCTGTCAACGAATGAGGGGCAAAGGGAGGAAAATAATGTTCTTGTGATTCTCAAATCAGATTTCCCATAAGATAATTTAAATAGAGTTGATGCATTTTATTTCATTGGTTAAACTTTAAGTGGGAAAACTAATACTCTGTTGTACTGGGCACAATTATTCCACTGTCTGTACATACTTGACCTACCTGAGGGCCGACATCATGGATTAGAGAGGATTTTAGTGCTTTCCCCTAATTTTATTGTGGTTTTGGCTGACATAGATCAGAACAGAAACACTGTGCAACATTGCTCAGTAGACAGAAGAAGATGTTCAGTAGTGGGTGCTAATACATACTGTTCAGCCTCTGTAAGTAGTAGGCACTCTTTTCAATCTTTTGTCTAAAGGTGACACTTACTTAAAATCAAATGTTTTATTCATAACTTGAGTAAAATTTTTAGTAAGGAGGGGATGAATGTACCAAAAGAGGTCTAAGTATTAGAATTCTTTGTTTTTAGATTTTTATTTTGTTCCTGGGAGTAGCTAAAAAGATAATGATAATATGCATCCATCAGTTCTGACAATGACTAATTCATTTTGTCCCAGAATATCACGCACTTCTTTGAAAAGCTTCCAGAATTTGAAATACTTTTATTACCAATATTTGTATAAGTTGTGCTGACAATGCTCTAGATTTTTCTACTCTTCTACTCCAGAGAACAAAACTGATTTTTAAAAGTCTTTTTATATGTTTTGTGATAATCAAGCCTTAAATGACTGTAAATGGTGAAATAAAGTTAATTTTGTGGCTTAAGTTTGTGTCAGTTATTACTGATAGCTACATTTTATATCCTAAACACGTAAGCTCTTAAACTTGACCAGGTATCCCAAGACTGAAGTAGTGGACAGAACATTAGATTTGGAGTCAGAAGATGATGTTTCTGCCACTTACTACTTGGTCACCTCACATAAATCCCCTGCATCTCATTTTCCCCATTTTAAGGGCCCGGGAAAGGGCTGAATTAGATAATTGCAAAGGTGCTTTCTGGCTTTAAACTCTTCAGGTTTGTGGTTGGCCCCATTAAGGTCAATTTGGATACTTTTTCTTTGTCTCCTTTGATTAGTATTCCTTCCTTATCTTTTAACCAGTAGGTGGCAGCTCTGAAGTCAGAGGGCCTGGATTCAAATGCTGTCACGTTTAGTACTTGTGTGACCGTGGACAAGTAACATAACTTCTCAGGGCCTCAGTTTCTCATCTGTTAAATGAGAGAATTAAATTGGTTTAATGGCCCTTTCAAGTTTAAATCTGCAATCCTATGAGCAATGAGTTTACTAGAAAGTAAATATCTACTTTGATATGAATTTTTTTTTGCATAAAAGGGGGTAAATGAGTGATTAATTCTTACACTTGTCAAGTTACATTATTTGCTGTGCTCTTGGCTGCAGCTTAACTTTATGGCTAACGTTTCTCACTCTTCCCTCTAGTCAGAGCAATCTCTTGGCATTATAGATAGGCCATTCTCATTTTTACTCCTGTTCCACAGAATGCCTTCTCTTTTACCTGTACAAACCCCACCTACACTTCAGTCTAGTTCTAGACACGTTCCTAAAAAGCCTTCCCTTTATTCCTCAAGTCCTGGATCATCCCCTTTCCTCCTTACCATAATTCAGCATTTAATAAAATTAGCCGGTAAGCACTTATTAAGCTCCTGTGGTCCGGGCACTGTGCTAAGCCCCAGGGATATGAAGAAGGGCCAAAGATAGCCCCTGCCCTCAACAAGAGCACAGACTGATGGCGGAGACAATGTGCAAGCGACTGTATAATTAACCTATATACAGGATAAATGGGAAATGACCAACAGAATCAGAGGAAGGAGAAGGAAGAGGGATTGGGAAAGGCTTTATGAGGAAGGTAGGCTTTTAGCTGGGACTTGAAGGAAGCCAGGGTAGCCAAGGGGCAGAGAGGAGAGCGTTCCAGGCACAGGACAGACAGAAAAGATGCCCGGAGCCAAGAGATGGTGTCTCGTTCATGAAACAGTCTGGAGGCCAGAGCTGCTGGATCAAAGTATTTGGGAAGGAGTAAGGAAGGAGGGGGTGTTCAGTGATGAAGGGCTTTGAGTACCAGAGAATTCTGTATTTAATCCGAGAGTGATAGGGAGCCCCTGGGGTGAGGAGGTGTCCGTCCTGTGCTATAGGAGGATCATTTTGGGGGCTGAATGGAGGATGAATTAGAGTGGGGAGAGATGAGGCAGGCAGACATGCCAGCAGCTACTGCAGTAGTCCAGGCTTGGGATGATAATCGCCTGCACCAGACCGGTGACAGTGTCAGAGGAGAGAAGGGGGCACATTCAAGAGGTGCAGCAAAGGTGCAATCACCTGGCTTTGGCAACAGCTTGGATGTGAGGGGTGAGAGACAGTGAGAAGGCAAGGATGACCACTAGGTTACAAGCCTGGGGGACTGAAAGGATGGTGGTGCCCTCGGCAGTAGTATGTGCCTGACACAAAAGAGGTACTTAATGAATATGCATTGATTGAACGTTCAGAAATGAGGAGTGTTGGGGGGGGGGAAATGAGTCTAATTTTGGGCATTATGAGTTTGGGATGTCTCCAGCTCAGTTTGTCTCATTGGTGCAAGTCTGGAGGTTAGGCTGGATACGTAGATCTGAGAATCATCAGGGTAAGAGATGTCGATTAAATCCATGGCAGACTTTGTTCTCAAAGAGGAGCCTGACTTCCAGGAGGGGATGCCATGACATGCAAATGAATTGGATTTAAGTGAGGGAGGTCTGTGCAAAGTCACCAGCCTCACTCTCCTCGGGAACCATCTTGGTCCAATGGCAAGATATGGAGATGGCCCTGCACCAAGTGAAGTAGTATAAAGGGAGAAGAGAAGGCGGCCCAGGACCGTGACCTAGATGAAGATCCAGCCAAGGAAGCTGAGAAAGAACAGTTGGAGAGCCAGTGGTGTCCAGAAAACCTAGAGATGAGAGGGTGATTGACAGTGTCAGAGGCTGCAGAAAAGTCAGGATGGATAAGAATTGAGAAAAGAACACTAGATTTGTCAATTAAGAGATCACTAGTGATTTCAGAGAGAGTAGTATCGGTTAAATGTGAGGTTGGAAACCAGGTAGAGAGTTTAGAAGAGAGTGAGGAGAGGATGTGGAAGCACCCATTGTGAATGACCTCAAGGAGTTTAGCCACGAAGACAGATGGGGTGATCAAGGCTTTGGAAGGTTTTTTTGAGGATGGGGGTGACATGGACATGTGTATAGGCAGTAGAGAAGCAGCTGATTGGGAGAGGTTGAAGATCTGTGTAATTTCCACCACCTTAGCAGGCTGTATGTAGCAGTAGAGGGAGCGGATGAAGAGCCTGAGGGTTGGCAGGATGCCATTGGTGATGTGAAAATGAGGAACCTAGGGACTTGGGAGGAGGACAGCGTAGAGCTGAACTGGTTCACCAAAGAGTCTTGATGGCAAAAGGAGGAGGACGTGGCTTGTGGGGGCTTGGGAGTGCACTGAGGGGACTGAGGGGTTGGTCCTGATGTGGACAAACTGTAGAGCTTTAAGGTTTACAAAGTGCTTTCTTCACAACAAAATCGTCAGGGCAGCCAAGTAGTACTTTGATTTAAGCTTTAGTATTGTTGCCTTCTACATTTAAAGGACTGTCTTGTTAGAAAGGCATTTGACTAAGAGGGCAGATCTAGGAACCCTGGTTGGGAATTGCAGAGAAGCCAAGACAGACTGAACTTCAGTAAGTTAATTGTCCAAAATGGAATCAGTCATGGTTTAACATGTATATGCAACCCGAATATGAAAGGTCACACAATTAAAAAAAAAAACCCTTACAGAATGAGATTCCTTAACTGTTACAATTTTTGGCTGGGGTAGAATTCTTAAATATATGCCCAGCAACATATATTTACATATAGTTCTTCAATAAATAAATGGCCAGAGGACATTGTAAATGAAAAGGAATTAAAGTCTCAAACTGTAGCTAAATTACAAACTGAAAATTTGCCACAAACAAGTCAATCTCCATTGCCTAGGCACTGGAGGAAAGAAAGAAAGTGATCATCAGAACTGAAACTTGCTCTGAGAATCCAACTAGATAAGAGTGAATACTAGGAATGCTGTTTTGGATTAAACGAGATAGAGATGATTGCCGAGAAAAGATTGTAGGAAAAAAAGACACATGATTACATACAATTGAAAAGCTTTTGCACAAACAAATTAGTATTAGAAGGAAATACAGAAAAAAAAACTGGGAAAAATTTTGCAGCATATTTTACTGTTAAATGTCTAATATCCAAGGAACTGGTATGAATGCTTAAGACCAAGAGCCATTCCCCAATAGATAAATAGCTAAAGTGTATGAACAGGTAGTTTTCAAAAGAAGAAAGGCAAGCCATCAACAATGTAAAGAAAAAACTTCCAAATCACTAATAAGACACATGGAAATTAAAATAACTCTAAGGTTCCATATATATATAGGGAGATGTATATTCAGAGAAATGCAGATTAAAGCATCTTTGAGGTTCCATGCATATATGCATACATACACATACCCAAAAGAGGTGAAAGGCAGAGGAAAAGGGCCTGTAAGTACAAAAATACTTATATCAGCACTTTTTATTATAGCAAAGAATTAGAAACAAAATAGCTGTTTGCCCATAAGCTAGTGGAATGACTGAACAAATTATTGTATACGAATGCTGTGGAATATTATTTTGCAACAAGAGGTGACTGAGGATAGATTCCAGAAAACCTGAGAAGCCTTGTAGGAATTGATACAGATGAAGTGGGCAGAACCAGGAGAGAGACTTTTACAATGATTACAATGATGTAAAGGAAACCAACCCTGAAAGACTTAATAAGACCCATCAATACAGTAACCAGTAATAACTTGGACAGACATAATGTAACATGCTTCCTACTTCAGTACAGTGTTGCCAGTATGTGAATTTGTTTTGCTTGACTCTATTTGCTACAAAGGAGAGCTTCTGTTTGGAGGGTGGTAGGGAGAGTTGTGGAGAGGTGAAGAGTGGGCAGTGATAATGATTTTTTGAAAATAAAGGAATTTAAAAATTCACAGAAGAGAGCATAAGAAAGTTCAGGAGACAAAGATAATATGCGTGTGATAAGATACACATGTGATAAAAACTCACAGTTTCATGTACAATTCTTTTGGGTTTTTAATATTAAAATATTAACATTTATTGATGTTTAAGTTCATAATAAAGACATTTTAAAAGAAATAAAAGGACAATGGGTTTAGAGGGAGAAGAAAATTAACAATACATTGTATGTGTTTGACATTATATGCAGTATTTCCTTACCCAAAGTCTACCACCTCTGCAAAGAAGGGAGGGAGGTGTATTTTCTTAATTCTTTGGAGCCAAGGTTGGTCATTTTAATTACACAGAGTTCAGGGTTTGTTTGTTTGTTTGTTTTTAATTGTTTTCCCTCATTTATATTGTTGTAATCATTGTGTCTATGGTTTTTCTGGTTCTCTTTACTTTTTATGTGAGTGGTTCAGAATCTCCCCGTCCTATCTGCCTCTCCACCTGTTAGTGTAAGTAACTTCCTTATGTCAATGCTTTTCTTCCAGGGCACCCTTTGCTTGAACTTCTCATTCCTTTCAAACTCTTCTGAATTTTATTTTGTGACTCATGCGCTATATTCTCCCTAGCTGCTTCTTGATTCCTTTTTGTGGCCCTCATGCAGGGAAATCTTCCTGTTCCATTTAAAAAAAAAATTTTGGGTATTACCCGATCCCCGATTCTTTTTCTTGCTGTGTCTTGCTCTTAAAAATATTAATTCATTAAGGAAGTAATGTGGGATGGAAGCAGTGTTGTATGATGAGAGTCATTTTGTATCCCAAGTCATGAGGCCTTACTCAATACTATGTTCATTCTCTATTCCTAAAACTGAATTATTCAGTCTCTGGTTCTCTGTCCCCTACCACTTCCACTCTGAGTTCTGCCTGTCTTGGGGAACTCATATACTCCTTTCAGTGGAGTAGGAGGCTGTCAAGAGAGATGCAATCTTCCAAAGCTCTGATTGTTGTTGAGAAAGTGAAGTATTAAGTCCTCCTTGTTCACCTGTGACCTTGGTAGGGGTCCATCCCCTCAGTCATTTATCTCCTCTCTACTTGCACAGCTTCCCTCTCAGGTAATCCCTTCCACAAGAGATTGATGAATTTCTTTGTATTCAGGGGCTTTAATTTTGTAGAGTCTTAAGTCAACTTTTACTGATTCTTTAAGGTCCCTTTAAATCTTTGGCCTTTTAGGTCCTTTTTGCCCCCATGCCTTATCCCCAATCCGTAAAATTTAGTGGCTCCCAATTACCTACAGGATAAAATATGAAACCCTGTGTTTAGTGTTTAAGGTCCTCATAACCTCCAGTCTTCTTATACCTTTCTCTTCTTCAAGTACCGTACAACCCAGCACCACCAGCCTTCTTGTGGTTTTGCCCCCAACACTCTATCCTTCAGCTCCATGCCTTCTCACTGGCATTCCTCATGCCTAGAAAACTCTTACTTACCATAGCTTCACCCCCTCCCAGGCTTCCTTCGAATCTCACTCAAATCCCACCTTCTTCTTGAGGCCTTGCCCATTAACATCCTCTGCTATTGCCTTCCCTTGGGGTTTACTTTCCATTGGCACTGTATGGAGCTCGTGTATATGTCATTCTTTACACGTGATTTCCCCCTACTAGGTCCTGTGAGTTTCTTGAGAACCAGGATTATAGTGTTTTGTTTTGTTTTACTTTGTTTCCCTTCCCTTTCTCCAGCACCAGCCTGACACTTTATAAATTTATAAATAAATAAATCTGTTGGTTAATGATCCTTCTTTGTTCATTCTTTTCCCCAAAATATAAATATCTTTTTAAAAATAGCTGATAAACATGGGACTATTGCTATCATTACTTAGTATTTTCTTACTGTTCTCATTTACCTTTTTTTATGTTTCTGTTGATTGGGTTGCAAATAGAATTATTTGTTTACTTCTTGGTGTTTCTTTTTTTTTTCCTCAAGAATTTCTTAAATACCTCTCTTCTATTTAAAGTTTTTTTCTTTGCTGATGATTAAGATCAGGTTTTTCAGTCGGGTGGGGAAGATTGCAGTCTGAGGTCCTTTTCTTTTTAAGAATAGGGCGTTCCAATTTCTTTTTTGATTCAAAACTGCCAATAATCTTGGGTTATTCAAATCATCTTGGATCTTTCTCTTGGTGGCTTGCAAAGTTTATACTTGTTATTGAACTTAGGAAGTTTAACCACTGCCTCCACTGGAGTTTGAATGATAGTTTGTTAATTTGTTTTGTTCTGTTTTTTTCCAGGTTGTGATCTCTGGATTCAATCAATCCAGGTTTTTTTGTTTATATTCACAAGTTCTGGGCAGGGCTTTGTTTTTTCTTTTGTTTCTTTAGGTTTGTTTGGTTGGTTGTTTTGCATTACATCCAGAAGTATGGTATTCACGTTAAAAAACAAACAAACAAACATGTTATTTGTCATGTTCTTTTGGGATACCCATGATCCTTATATAATTTCTGCTCATCCTGTCTTAAAAGCCAGGTACTTTGGCTTTTGTAGAATTAAATTGTTCCTTTAATATCATTGCCTTTTGTTTGTCTTCCACCAAATTTTCTTCTTTGTTTTCAGAATGTCTTACTCTCTCCCAAAGAGCTTCTATTACTTTGGAGAAATTCCCCGTGGTCTATTCTGTTGATTTTTGGGGGGTGGTTTCTGCTCTGCTATTTACATTTTCAAAATTTTACATTCAGTGCTCTTTTTTTCTAATTTAAATTTACTCCTAATTCCTTCTTTTAAAAGTTTTATTTATCTTTTAAAACATTCTGTAGTTTTTTGTCTGTTTGTTTGTTTTAAATTGCTGATCTCTGAGAAGTTCTCTGGATTCCCTTTTTCATAAATTTGGTTCATTTTCTTTTACATTGTAATAATTGTACATGGCCTGATGTTCTTTCTTTGAATCTATCTTCATTCTTCCTTCTGCTTTTGTGATCATCTCAGTTGATCTTTATTCTTATAAGCCAGATTTTTCAGTAGGCTTTTTCTCCTTCAACTTTTGGTATTTCAGCCTTTCTCTCATAGTCCACTTGTCTCTGGCTGACCGCTTCACTCTGAACATATCCCATGCCAGTACTTCACAGATAATTAAGAGTCTGGTGTCCTTATCTTCCTCAGGTTTGGAATTTGGGGGTAAACCCAGTCCACTTTTCTTCCCAGAGTAGATTCTAGAGAGGAAGGCCCAAGCACAGCATGTTTTCATTCCTCTTTTCCTCAGACACAGATCCCCTTTACCCATAGACCGGGGCCCTGCCCTACTCTCTGCCATGCCTACGTCTCCCACAATGCCTCACGTAATCTCTCTCCCTTTTCTTGGCATACCTGGGCAGAATCAATGTGTTTTGTTTCTTGTGGCAAGAGTTTGAGTTCAGCTAGGCCCAAAGGCCTACAAAACTGTGCATACCCTTCGATCCAAGAATACAACTGCTTAGGGCTGTATGCCAAAGAGATCATAAAAAAAGAGAAAAGGACTCACGTGTACAAAAATATTCATAGCAGCTCTTTTTATGGTGGCAAAGAATTAGAAATTGAGGGGATGCCCATCAATTGGAGAATGGTTGAGCAAGTTGTGGAATATGAATGTAATGGAATACTACTGTGCCATAAGAAATAATGAACAGGTGTATTTCAAAAAAACCTGGAAAGACTTACATGATACATGATGAATGAAGTGAGCAGAACCAGGAGAACATTGTACACAGTAACAGCAGCATTGTACAATGATCAACTATGATAGACTTAGCTCCTCTCAGCTGTACAATGATCCAAGATAATTCCAAAAGACTCATGATGGAAAATGCTATCCACATCTAGAGAAAGAACTGTTGGGTCTGAATGAAGATTCAAGCATACTGTTCTCACTTGTTTTTCCCCTAATGGCTTTTTTCTTTTGTTCTGTTTCTTCTTTCACAACATGACTAATTTGGAAATATGTTTAACATGATTATACATGTATAACCTGTATCAGATTGCTTGCTGTCGGGGGGGGGGAGGGAGGGAGAAAAATTTGGAACTCAAAATCTTACAAAAATGAATGTTGAAAACGATCTTTACATGTAATCAGGAAAAAATAAAATATTAAGTGCAAAACAAAGTTTGATTTCAAGTTGAACCACTGCCATGAGGAAAGTGGGAAGGAATCTCTCTAGTCAGACCCCAAATACCAAACCTGTGAATTTGCTTTGCTCACTCTAGCAGGTGTGTAAAACTGGCTAGGGCTTAAGGGTACTGACTTAGAGTTCCATGTATGTAAGTTTTCTGATGTTCTTTCGTGACTTTTTTTTTTCATCTTGTGCATTGTTTCTTTCTTATGTTGTGAATTCATCTTAGTTACTTTATATCTGGCATGCCTTTTTCTGCTGCTGAAAGCAACTACTCCACCATATTGCAATTCACAAGATCTTTTATTTTAAATGCTGTTTACTTTCTATCTCTTCCTAATTCACATTAATAACACACACACACACACAAATGCCTAGTGATTTTTGCAGATTTAGCCTATATCCTGCTACTTTGCCAAAGTATCATCTTTGTCTTTATTTTTGTTATTGTCGATTTTCTAGGGCTTCCTAAGTAAAGAATCACATCATTTGCAAATGAAGATGATTTTGCCTTTTTTGATAGCTCAGTTATTAGGAAATCTCTCCTTTCATTTAGCCTCAATCTTCCTCCCTGCAAATTCCACATCTCACTCTTACTTCTCCCTTGGACTAGTCAGATGTCCTCTTCATCTTTAACATAATATTTTTTTTAAAGTGGATTTTGACGTCTTTTGTTTTTGTATCACATTTCCATTTTCCCCTACCAGTGAGCCACCTCTTCTAATAATTGTTTTTAAAAGAAAAACAGGAAGAAAAGAAGAAAGCATTTTAGTCAATAGTGCCTTGAACAATTTTTTTTGACATGATATGCAATGTTCCTTACCCATGGATACCTCATCTCTGCAAAGATTTGAGGGGAGTTGTCTTCTTAGATTTCTTCTTGGGGTCCAAGCTATGTAATTTTGCAACATGTCCATTTGCTTGTTTTGTGGTGGTGCTCCTCTTCATTTGCATTTTCATTGTTATAGTCATGGTGTAGGCAGCTAGGTGGCGCAATAGATCAAGCACCAGGCCTAGAGTCAGGAAGACCTGAGGTAAAATCGAGCCTCAGACCTAGCTGTAACCTTGGGAAAGTCACAACTCAGTTTCCTCTTCCATAAAATGAGCTGGAGAAGGAAATGGCAAACCAGTATCTTTATATCTTTGCCAAGGAAACCTCAAATGGGGTCATGAGGAGTCAGACATGATTGAAATGACTAAACAACAACATTATGGCATATATTATTTTCTTGGCTCTGCTGACTTAACTCTGCATCAGTTCATGTAGCTCTTCCCATACTTCTCTGTATTCATCCCATTTGTCATAAGTAATATGATAACCTTTCACACTTTCCAGCTTGCTAAATATATAAAATATATTTAAATAAAATATATGTAATGTGTAAGACTGCAAGCTGAATGTAGTACCACAGATCAGAGTGCAGAAGGGCTGTCATTTCTCCTGTTCTGCAAGATATGCCTCTCTTAGCATGAAGAGTGGAAGTTGCATCTCCCACTATTGATTCACATTGAAGTTTTCCATTCCACTGGATCTTTTTTGCAGAAACTGTTGTTATCAGGCCACCTGCATCCTGTACTTTTGAGGTTACTATTTTGAGCTCACACCTTAGACCTTACCATTTATGTCTATTAAATTTTATCTTGTTTGATTTAGTCCAACATTCTAACTTCCCAATACTATACGTATGTATGTATGCATGTATGTATGTATGTGTATATATATATGTATTCATATATGTATACGTATATGTGTATATTGTGTATGTATGCATAAGCATATACACACACATATACACATATGTACACAAAGATACATACACATATGCAAGCGTACATTTAAGTGTATACATACACATATACACACATGTACACAAAGATACATATACATATGCATACATACATTATATAGATATAAATTTATGAAACTGCAGAGAACCAAGGACAGATCCCTGAGACACTCTACTGGAGATGTCCTTCCATGTTGATATAAATCCATTAATAACTACTTTTGGGGTCTAGATGTGCAACCAGAAGTCCACATCACTTTGTTTTATCTGTAAGAGTAGTCTGCGATACTCTCATAAATACTTTGTAGAAATCTTGGTTAAAAATTAAAATCTCCATTCTCTTGAATTGCCAGTCTACTTATTCTATGAAGAAAGGAAATTAGGATAGACTAACACGAACTGTCCTTGATAAAACCATTCTAGCTCTTTGGGATAATGGCTTCCTTTTTCTAGATGTTAGATAACCATTTCTTTAGATAGATTTAAGAATCAAAGCCCAGTTTCAGTATTCATCATCATCCGCTGACAAACATTGTGCTGCTCAGTCATTTTTCCTTGTGACTGTATTATGTGAAGCATAAATAGAAGTATGATTCTAGATCCTGAAGGAAATAGAGGGCCCCTCGTTCTTTAGAAAGGCAGCTAAGTGGCTCAGTGATAGAACACCAGGGCCCAGAGTCAGAAAGACCTGCATTTAAATTTGGCCTCAGACTAGCTGTGTGACCCTGGGCAAGTCACTTAGCCCTGTTTCCTTCGGTTTCCTCATCTGTAAAATGAGCTGGAGAAGGAAATGGCAAACCATTCCAGTGTCTTTGCCAAGTCATGGAGAGTCAGAAATGTTCTTTAGAGGAGAGGAAGCTCAGAGCCAGAGAAGGAAAGTAACCTTGCCAAGTTTATGCACACAGTGAGTGGAAGAACCAAGGTTCCAAATTCAGTACTCTTTCCCTACTCTTTTTATAAAATGTTTGCTTTTATCTCCCACCGTAAACACCTCGGAAATTTCTTTTAAATAGCATAAGAGAAAATTTGGTTCTCATTGTGCATCCTTGATTCATCTTGGGTTCTCCTAATGGTTTAAGGGAAAGGGAGAGATTGGGGAGCCTGTGTGGGTGCAGCCTTATTAACAAGAAAGAGTGTGAATTTAGATTCAGAGGACTTGGGTTCAAATCCTCCCTGCCACTTAACACTGTTTGCTATTTGGTGGCCTTGTCCACCCCTTCATTCTTCCCGGGAACACCTCTCCTGACTCTCCCGACGTCCCATCCCCCTCAGCGTGGGTATCTTCTCTCTTCTCTCCTCTCTCCTCTCTCCTCTCCCATTCTCAGCCCCCTATTATGTGTTGTCCCCTTTCATTAGAATGTAAGCTTCTTGAGCGTAGGGACTGGCTTTCTTTTTTATTGTCTTTGTATTCCCTGCTTAGCACAGTGCCTGGCACATAGTAAGCGTTTAGTACATGTCTTCTGACTTGACTGGTGAAGTTTTGGGCAAATCCCTTCCCCTCTTGGTCAGTCAGCTTATATTTATTAAGCACCTGGGGGCCCCAGTCATCCTGATCTATCTCTGGCCCCTGGCCCTAGGTGGCTCTGGAGGAGAAAGTGAGGCTGGTGACTTTGCACAGCTCTGCCTCACTTAAATCCCATTCACTTGCATGTCATGGCAGCACCTCCCTGATGTCATGGTCCTCTTCGAGAATGAAGGACAGACAGCAACAACCACATTAAGCACCTGCTGTATGCCAGGCATTGTGCTAAGCACCAGAGATCCGATGAAAGGCAAAAGACAGTCCCTGCTCTCAAGGCTCTCACAGTCTAACGAGTCGCTGGGCCTCAATATCCTGATACATAAAATGAAAAGTTTGGGCCACATTATCTTCCCCAGCTCTGAATCTACGATCCTAATCCTGCAGTCTCGTATTCTCCTTTATACTGAGGTTGTCTTGGGGGTCTTCTGTGTTTTCGATAGAGACAGGAACCATACCTGTGGTGTTATTGATGGAAAGAATTCCCAGGTGAGCCCCACTATGTCACTTGCCTCTTTAGAACATGTTGGAAATACAGTATTAGGGCAATTTGAAGGAATAATGTAGCTGTAAAGCTTATATCATTTTTTCTTATCACTTTCTCAGGTTGAAAGTTTTCACTGAGCTGCTTTTATTTATTAAAGTTTATCTAGAGGACGGTTAAAAATCAAAGTACTCATCGTTAGGAAAAGTTCACCCTACTCCCCTGCATTGCCTATGTTTTCCACCAGAGGTCACCAGTGTTGTGTTTTTCAAATTATGATACATTCTCTTGAACTAATCACAGCCCATGCCTGTTAGGCTCTAGCATTTTTTATGTTACATTTTAGGCTCTATCTTTTATTACATTACATTTTGATCCATCATTTTACACATTGTATTTGGTATTATACCTATCAGGGTGAACATCTTAACTCTCCGATTACATTGTTAATGGGAACCACTCCGCTCTACATCTGACCTCTGCAGATCTGAGTTCAAACCATTGCTCTGTGACCTGTGTGACCCACTCATGCTATTTTAACTCTCTGGGCCTCAGCTGTCCCATCGGTAAAATGAGAGAGAGGGTCAGACTAGATGAGCTCTAAGATCCCTTTCAGTTATACGTAGTAGCTGTTATGACTCTCAAGTTTAATATCAACCCCAGGCAAAGAATGCCATGCCAAACCTCGATTTCTTGACCAAAGGAATGATAGAGGGGATTCGGGGAAATCACTGAATGATGGAGGCTACTTCAGTCTTAGCCAGGTATTTGACAAAATTGCCCATGTAGTCTTCTTGGACACAGTAGCAGAATAGCACAGTCCTTCCACTGTGTGACAAGACTGTCAGGTAGAATTGTAGCTAACTGGAGAATTAAACTGAATGGTTTTAATTAAAGCATCTATATCAACCTGCAGGGATCTATTCAGAGCACACTGTGCGTGGATGCATCATAAAGCGCTCTGCTCTTTGCATTATTGTGTTCAGCATGTTCATCGACTTAGATGAAGATGTGGGGATTTTCACATTTCCTGCTGATGTACTGCTGCGAAGGCAGCTGATTTATTAGGTGGCAGAATGAATACTCAAAATCTGTCTGGAGAGGTAGAAGGATAGGCTTAAATCTATATGAAATTGTCCAGGATATATACACATAAAGTGTTCAATGTAGGTTTAAAAAAAAATACCACCTATGCGTGGGAGCCATAAAATTGACCATATTCTTTGACTTGCTAATTACTAAAGAAATAGTTAAGGATATGTATGCATGTATACGTATATACATACATGTGTATACATCCACATATACACATTTAGCGATTTCTTTTATTTCTGTTTGTTTCATATATGTATGTATGTAGTGTGCATACATACATACATGCATACATGCATACATACATGCATACATACATACATAGACATTTATAGTTTTGAAAACCAAACACTAGGAAAAGTCCTAGTTTGGGGAGGGGGTAAAAAAAAACAAGAAAGGTGAGCGAGCGTCAAAAAGTGTTTATTAAGCACCTGCCATGTGCCAGATGCTCTGCTAAGTGCAGGTGAGGAGATGTTGAGAGCGCCTAGTTTCTTTGACTGAATTTAAATCTATAGAAGTGGATGAATTCTATTTCAGAGTAATGATGGAAGTAGGAAATGTGATTGCTGGAACATAGTCCATATGCAATAGTAAAAATCTGGAAATGACCTAAATGTATAAGAGCTGGAGAACGACTGAACAGACAATGCGATAGTTTTGTCCGTCACCATTATAGAGTATTTAAAAATTCATATATTAAGACATAGGGGAATATTTTTACACAAGAAAATGGAGGGGGCACAGTAGATAGAGCTCTGGCCTTGGAGTCAGGAGGACCTGAGTTCAAATCCAGCCTCAGACAGTTGACACTTACTAGCTGTGTGACCCTAGGCATGTCACTTAACCCGGAATGCCTCATCAAAAAGCAAATAAATAAATAAAAAGAAAATGGAGGAAAAAAAACAATTAGGAGAACTATATAGAGTCGCTGCTTCTACCTATGTAAGAAATATGCTATACTGTACTATATTATACATATGCTATGCTATACTGTACATATATTACGGACAGCCAGGTAAGACAGTGTACAGAATGCTGGGCCTGGAGTCAGGAAGACTCATCGTCCTTAATTCAAATCTGGCCTCAGACACTTCCTAGATGGGTGATCCTGGTCAGGTCACTTGACCCTGTTAACCTCAGTTTCCTCATCTGTAAAATGAGCTGGAGAAGAAAATGGCGAGCCACTCCAATGTCTCTGCCAAGAAAACCCCACAAGAAAAGTCAGGCATGACTGAAAAAAAAAAAACCTGAACAACTACAACAAATATGCTATAAATAGATCCAAATCTACTAGCTAATCTTAAAAGAGCCTTCATTGCTGCCTGGAAATCCTTTGTCCCTTACGTCTCTGTGAAACCCCACAAAGCATCTGCTTGAAACCGTCTCTTCTGTCCTCAAGCCACCTGCACGCTCCCTTCCCCCATCTCTTTCTCTTAGCAGAAGATAGAATTGAGAAAATTTAGCCCATTCATGAAGAGCTCCCTCTCCTCCCCACTTCTCTACTTCAACCCTCTTCGAAATCATCTTCCAATCTCTCCTAATTTGCTCCAGTCTTAGCAGGAGAGGCACTCATCACCTTTATTTGTCTCCTTGATAATATCCCCTCCCATTTCTTTCAGCCATCCTCTCTCTCTTTGCCCTTCAGGCTCTTGTTATCCACCGGTACCTTCAGAATTGCATACAAATATGTCCAGGTTCTCCTTGTCTTTAAGACCCTTCACTTGATCCTGACACCTCTTCACACAATTATACTGCATTTCTTCTCCCTTCTACTTCTAAGCTCCTAGAAAAAGCTGTCTACACTCATTGCCTCCACTTCTTCACCTCCCACTCACTTCTCAACTACTCACAATCTGGCTTCTCATTCCATCACCCAAATGAAATTGCTTTCTCCAAGGTTACCAACCATCTCCTAACTGCCAAATCCAATAGCCTTTTCTCTGTCTTCATCTTCTTTCCTCTAGAAGTAGTGTTTGGGGAGTCCCCTCACTGGCAAATTGCTTTGCCCTGTATATCTGATATTGTGTGTCCCTCTTAGTGCCACTGTTGGCCTCTGCTGCTGTCATGCCCAGCTGGTCTACCACCCCAGCCACATCCTAAGATGCAGTATATCAATATTATGAGGATAACCTGGTATGAGGGAATGAAGAAGTCTCTCCTACTTCCCCAGATTAATAGAGCAGCAGTCCCTCTGGAGAATTTTAGATTACATCTTCATTTTCTCCGAGGTACATCTTCAAGGGTATCAGTGGTCTTACAAGTAGCAGGGGGAACATTCAACCCCCTGTGCTTCTATATGTAACAAGGATAAGCAAATAAGTCACATTTCTACAAGCATTCCTAAGCTTTCAGCAGTCTGACTATGCCTCTGGGAATCAGAGAGCATGGCTATCAATTCAAACTGGCTTAAAGAAAAGATCCTTGTTCATTTCTGAAGCAAAAAAAGGAATTGGATCCCAAGTGCATTTTTAAAATGCCAAGTGAGCATTCTCAGCCTAATGCTAAGTGACTAAGGTATGTTATTTAGAAGAGAAGAGAATAGACAAGGATAAATCCTTCACAAGCTCTTCTACCCTCAGTCAGTCAATCAATAAACCAACCAAAAATATTTATTAGTCCTTAGTAAGTGCCATGCATTGTGTTAAACACTGGAGGTAAAAAAGAAAAGCAAAAATGTTCCCTGCCTTAAGGAGCTTACGTTCTAATGGTGGAACAAAATGCAGGGAAAATAAGCATTAACTAGAGTAGGTGAATCATAACTGGAGAGGTAGCCTCTGGCAGCTGGGGGAGGGGCTAGGAAAGGCCTCTTCCAGAATGTGGCATTTGAGCTGAGTCCAGAAAGCAGCCAGAAATCCTGAGAGGCAGTGGGTAGAAGGAAGAGTGTGCTGAGCGTGGGGGCTGGGAGACATAAAGGAAAACATCCTGTACATCAAAGAACAGAACATGGTTCAATATGACTGGTACACAGAGTTCATGGTGGGAAGGGGCTAAGTTGTGATGAACTTTCCTTGTCAAATAAAGGACTTGCTATTTGATCCTGGAGGTAAAAGAGACTTGAATTTGGGGCACTGGCTAGAAGGCTATTGCCTTGTCCGAGGGGTGACTTGAACTGGGTAGAAGAGATAATGTGAAGAGAGAAATGAGAAGTTGTTTGCATATATGGGCTAAATGACAGTGAGTAGCTGTGGACAACAGCGGGCTTGAGAATTTAGATGAGTGGGGAGATGGTGGTACTCTCCCCAATAATAAAGAAATTCAAAAGAGGGCCAGGACTCCTTCCTCACAATGTTGGGTGTTATGTGTCGCTATGTGCCCATAACCTAGACTTGTAAAGAGAAAGCATCAGAAGGAGATCTCGCTGATCGAGTACAGTACCATTCGTGATGCTCTCCCGTCTGCACGATGTGGCATCATGGAATGATGCTGAGGAAACGAGGGCAACTGACAATGTGATGAAAACAAATGCAGCGACACATGTTCATCCTCTCAGCAAACTTGACTTGTTCCCTTTCCTCCACCCTCTTGGCAAGCTGACCTTCCTCATGCCAGGTGCATGTCAGATATAATTCCCCACTCTTTGCGATTACTATAATTGAACTGGATGTTAACAAAGCCCAGTAATAAAGTTAAAAATAAAATTCCTCTAAGAATGGCAGTGCTATAGGGAGTCCTTGGGGAATTTTTAATGCAAAGATCCCTCCAGATGTCCGCAGGCTTTAACGTTTCCTTGTAGAGATAGGAGCAGCCCGCTACTCCCTCATTCCATACCTGCTCCAGCTATGGCAGCCACGACGCATTTGACTGCTGGCGGAATTACTCATCTGGGCCTGGCCAATTTAGCCTGAGTGTGATCTCAGTTGCTAGGGATCTGAGGATGATTTCCAAGAGGTCCCCCTCATCTTCTCCACCCTCCCACTCTCACACACCTGGTCCTCCTCACCCACACGCTGATCATGGATAGGAATAGGGGTGATTTTCCTTCGCACTTTTTTCAGTCTAGTCTTGGTCACCCTTAGTGTCAGAGCAGCACACCTCCTCCCACCCCTCACCTCTCACAGTGGGGCTTTGGTTCTCAAGGTGTGCCCTTTCAATACTTCAAAGACTCAGCATCTTTCTGAAATCTGTTTTCCCTTAGCCTATGCTCGGAGCAAAAGCTAGTTCAAGTGGGGAAGAAAATAAGTAGGACTCATTCCAGTTAGAGTATTGCTGTAGCTGAAATCCTAAACCCTACAGGAGAAACCAGTTCAACATTTAGGAAACTAAATGGAGCTAGAAATCCCGAACATTCCTCTAGCTTAAAAAGATGGCCTAATCACCAAATAGTTTCTTTGGATTTGATTTATATTCATCTGAATTGATAGGATTCCTCATTTTCTTCTTTTTTTTTTAACAAATTGATTATTTTAAACATTCTTTTTAAATGTTGAGTTCCAAACTCTCTTCCCTCCCTCCTAACCCTCCCCCCACCCACTGAGAAGCAAAATTATATCAATTGTAGATGTGAAATCATGCAAAATACATTTCCATATTAGCCATATTACAAAAGGAAAAGACAGTGAAAAAAATATATACTTCAATTTGCACTCAGAATTCATCAGGTCTCTTTCTGGAGGTATATAGCATTTTTTCATCATGAGTCTTTTGGAATTGTCTTAGATCATTACATTTACCGGTGTTTGTTGTTTAGTCATTCAGTCATGGCCAACTCTTTGTGTCCCCATCGACCATAGCACACCACAATCTGTCAAAGTCTGTCCAAGTTCATGTTCATCGTTTCCATGATCCTATCTATCTATCTCATCCTCTGCTGTCCCCTTTTCCTTTTGACTTCAATATTTCCCAACATCAGGGCCTTCCAATGAGTCCCATCTTTTCATTATGTGACCAAAGTATTTAAGCTTCAATTTTTGACCTTCCAGTGAAGAGCCTAAATTAATTTCTTTAAGTATCAACTGATTGGATCTCCTTGCTGTCCAAGGGACTCTCGAAAGCCTTCTCCAGCACAGCAAGTTGGAACTATGCCCAAAGGACTATAAAACTATGCATATCCTTTGATCCGGCAATTCCACTTCTAGGGCTGTATCCCAAAGAGATCCTAAAAATGGGGGAAAGATCCACGTGTACAAAAATATTTATAGTAGCTCCTTTTGTGATGGCCAAGAATTGGAATTTCATTGATCAGAGTAGCCAAGTCTTTCACAGTGTATCATCATCATAACATTGCTGTTACGGTACACAATGATCTCGTGTTTTTTCTCACTTCACTTTGTATCAATTCATACCATGTTTTTCAGAAACCATCCCTCTCATCATTTCTTATAGCACAATAGTATTCCATCAAAATCATATACCACCACTTGTTCAACCATTTCCCAATTAAGGGACATCTCTTCAGTTTCCAATTCTTTGTTACCACAAAAAGAGCTGCTATACATATTTTTGTACATAAAAATCCTTTTCCTTTTTCTTTGATCTCTTTGGGGGAACAAACCTGGTAGTGATATTGCTGAGTCAAAGGGTATGCACAGTTTTATAGCCCTTTGGGCATGTGATTCCAAATTGCTCTCCAGAATGGTTGGACTAGTTCACAATTCCACCAGCAGTTTATTAGTGTACCTATTTTCCCTCATCCCCTCCAGCGTCTGTCATTTCTGATAGTTGTGAGGTTTTAATTTTCATTTCTCTAATGAATAGTGACTTAGGACATTTTCCCATATGACCACAGATAGCTTTGATTTCCTCTTTTGAAAACTACCTGTTCATATCCTTTGACCATTTATCACTTGGAGAATGGCTCTTATTTTTTATAAATTTGACTCAGTTCCTTGTGTCTTTGAGAAATGAGGTCTTTATCAGAGAAACTTGCTGTACAAGGTTTTGATATTACTTCACTGTCAATGGCACCTTTTAGCAAAATGAAATTTCCCTCATTATCTCTTTTGATTAGGTCTATTTTTGCTTTTGCTTTGTCTGAGATCATGATTGCTACCTTTGCCTTTTTTATTTGAACTGGAACATAATAGATTCTGCTCCAGCCCTTTCTTTTGAACTCTTTGTGTGATTTCCTGTCTCTTATAAGCAACAAATTGTTGGATTCTGGTTTCTAATTCATTCTGCTATCTGCTTCTGTTTTATGGGTGAGCTCATCCCATTGACATTCACAGTTATTACTATGTATTTCCCTTCATCTTATTTTCTTCTGTTTGGCTTTCTTTTTATCCTGTCTCTCCTCAAAAGTCTTTTGCTTCTGTTGCTGCCTCCTTTAATCCATCCTCCCTTTTATCATCTTCTTTCCCCCATAACTTTTATCCCCTTCCCTTTCTGTTTCCCTATTGGGCAAGACAGATTTCTCCACTCGAATCTGTGTATATATATTCTTCCCTCTTTGAACCAATTTTGAGGAGAGCAAGGTGCAACCATTCCCACCCCTGCCCCGATTTTCCCTTCTACCATAAAAGCTCTTCCTTGTGTGGCTTTTTTATATAAGAAAAATTTCCCCATTCTACTTCTTCTTCTTTCTCACCCTTTTCTTTCTTTTTCTTTCTTTCTCTTTTTTCTTTCTCTTTCTTTCTTTCTTTCTTCCTTCCTTCCTTCCTTCCTTCCTTCCTTCCTTCCTTCCTTCCTTTCTTTCTTTCTTTCTTTTTCTTTCTTTCTTTCTTTCTTTCTTTCCTCTCTCCCTCCCTTCTTCCTTCTTTCCTTCCTTCCTTCCTTCCTTCCTTCCTTCCTTCCTTCCTTCCTTCCTTCCTTCCTTCCTTCCTTCCTTCCTTTCTTCCTTTCTTTCTTTCTTCCTAGGAGATCATCCCAACATAATCGATTTACACTTATGCTGTCTGTTTATTGAGTCCCTTATGATTACTCTTTCATTTTTACCTTTTTATGTTTTTTTTTTCATGTCAGATTCTCTGTTTACTTCAGGTCTTTTCATCAAGAATGCTTGAAAGTCTTACATTTCATTAAATGTCCACTTTTTATCCAGAAGGAATATACTTAGTTTTTTTGGATAGGTTATTCTTGTTTGTAATCCTAGCTCCTTTGCCCTCCAGAATATCATATTCCAAGCCCTTTGCTCCTTTAACATGGAAGCTATTACATCTTGTGGGATCCTGACTGTGGCTCCACAGTATTTGAATGCCTTCTTTCAGGCTGCTTGCTATATATATATTTTTTCCTTGACCTGGGAGTTCTGGAATTGGGCTGAAATATTCCTGGGAATTTTCATTTGGGGAGCTCTTTCAGGGAATGGATTCATTTGATTTCTATTCTGTCCTCTATATCTAAGATATCTGTGCAGTTTTCTTGATAATTTCTTGAAAGATGATGTCTAGGCTCCTTTTTTTTTTTGATCATGGCTTTCAGATAGTCCAATAATTCTTAAATTATCTTTCCTCACTCTAGGTCAGTTGTTTTTCTGTTAAGATATTTCACATTTTCTTCTTTTTTTTTCATTCTTTTGACCTTGTCTTGTTGTTTCTTGATGTCTCATGTAATCATAGCTTCCACTTACCTGGTTCTTATTTTTAAGTAGTTATTTTCTTTAGCAAGCCTTTGTACCTCATTTTCCATTTGGACAATAATGCTTTTAAATTAATTATTTTATCTTCAGTGGATTTTTATGCCTCTTGTGCCATTAGGCCAATTCTGTTTTTGAGGTGTTATTTTCCTCAGTATTTTTGTGCCTCTTTTTACCAAACTGTTAATTCTCTTTTCATAATTTTCTTGCATCACTCTCATTTCTCTTCCCAATTTTTCCTCTACCACTCTTATCTCTTTCTTTAATGCTTCCGTGGATTCTTGTTGGTCTTTGATCCAATTAGCATTTATCTTTGAGGACTTGCTTGTGGTCATTTTCACATTTTTGTCTTCTGAGTTTTGTTTTGGTTTTCCATACTACTGTATTAGCTTTTAATGATCAAGATCTTTTTTTGTTGTTTGCTCATTTTTCCAGCCTATTTTTCTTTTGGGGGGGTGAGGCAATCAGGGTTAAGTGACTTGCCCAGGGTCACATAGCTAGTGTGTATCAAGTGTCTGAGGGCAGATTTAAACTCAAGTCCTCCTGACTCCAAGGCCAGAGCTCTATCCACTCTGCCACCCAGCTGCCCCTTTTCTAGTCTTTTTTTTTTTTACTTTGAACTTGATGTTAAAGTTGGACTCTGGTCACCTGGACATGGAGAGACACTGTCCTAAGCTTCGGCTTTTTCATGCTGCTGTTTTCAGAGCTAATTCTGGGGGTGCACAAGTTTGGGGTACTTCCAGGGTGGTGAGAACAGGGAGAGGTGTGGTCACTGCTCTTCAGGTCTACATTGTGGTCTTAGGGCCCCTGCTGTCCTGGAGCCACAAACACTAGCACTCCTCTTTGTCTGGGAATTATGACCAGGGCCCCTCCTTCCTTGTGACCAACCGTAAGCACTCCTCTCTGCTCTGGAACTGAAATCCAGAACTGCATGTTAGCAACAGAGTTTTCGATCAGCACCAGCTGCACCCAGTGCCTGCAAAGGGTCCCCTGTAATTTTTTCTGACCAGTTTTTCAACCCTCTTTCCATCTCTGGGCTGGTAGTTGCTGAAGCTGCTGCTGCTGCTGGTACTATCACCATATGTGCTCCAGATTGGCTCCCACTCCAGTATCACAGACCTCTCCTGCTGACTTTTTAAGTTGTCTTAGGCTGGAAAAATGTCTCACCTCAACCTTTTGCTGGTTTTGCCACTCCTACATTTATTCGAAGAGTTATTTTAAAGTTGTTTGGAAGGGAATGTTGGGAATGTTGAATGAGTTTAGCTGGGTAAAATCCCACTTCCTTTGCCATTAAAGGACCTTTCCAGTCTCTGCCCAGGTTCATGGTCTAGTCTGGGTTCAGTCCTGGAGAACCTGGCCTCAAATTAGTTTAGGCTCCTTTTTCTTATACTGCAACCCCACCCCAACCCCCCATTCATACCTTAGTGCCCCAGAGAGGATTTCAGCTTAGATTTTGGCTCATATCTAGTGTTCCTCCAAAAAGGGGCTGTAGAAAGACACTCAGCATCCAATGTGAATTAGATATAGGACATGTAATTTATTCCTCCATGCAAAAGAAATGTTAAACATAAAATACTCAGCGTGCACAAACAGAATGCTTTAAACAAGATTCAGTAATTTAGCTTGAAACCACTGTTATAATGTGCTGAGAGGATGATATTGAAACCTCCTCAGAAAAAAGAAGAGTTTACAAGACTGCTGATGAGACGTTTCACATTTGACCTCTTTTCTACACTATCCAAACTGCTCCCAATGTGTCTGTTGGTAAAGACGGCAGGCTCTGGCCAGTCCTCTGGCCAGTGGTCATCCCCTGTCAAAGTGCTAGAGTTTGTGGCAAGCATTCCCTCTCTGCGGCCATTCAGCAATGGACCCTCTGGACCTCGTAAGGGTGCCTCCAAGCCTGGCACATCCATCCAGGGAGAAGTGTAGTTTGACTAAGATCAGGAAAGAACGAACACAACAGACGCAGCCTAAACTTGGGCGCAGGACATGTGCATTCGGTGCCATGTTCTCTTACTTGGCTACGTGGGGGTTGGGGATACGAGGAGTTGGCAGTAGGGTAAGCTGGCACTTCCCCTCACTGTCCTCTTGGGAAACATTTTGAAACAGTCTTGATATAATTCATAACTAGTTCAGCAGAGAGAGACTGAGGTGACTGTTACACCCTGAGTTATCAGCTCTTCCAACTTCACAGACAAAGATTTTGAGATTACAAAATAGGAACTCTTTAGTCACAAATTACACATGGCCAGAAACAGGCCCTGAAGTTCCCACATGGTTAACTAGAACTAGTAATGGCAACAGTGATCATGCCCTGTGCAATCATCCCTATAAGCCAAAGTAAGGGGGCTACACTGCTGTCTACCTTTTGCCTCCCCTGATAGAATATAAGCTACTTGAGGGCAGGCGCTGTTTAGCTTTTGTCTTTTTATCCCCAGCACCTAGCCTAAAACATAGTAGGCACTTTGTAAAGGCCTGTTAAGTCGAGATTGAGGGATAACTATCATCCCAGCAGTAACTGATGGGCCACTAGGTGGTGTTAGGGATGTGGTGTTGGACTTGGAGTATGGAAGACTAAGTTTCAAATTCTTCCAAACTGCACCAATGGAAAAAGTGCGGAGGATTCATGAATTCTCCTCAAGAAACATATACAATAATTCATAAGCTCTCATCAGGATAGGAGCTCACGGCTGCCAGCAGGGCAGCAACCTGACCTTGTGGAGGAAGTCTTGTATCCTCTTGACTCTTGTATAGTTTCTCAAAGATTCATCTTACCCCTCCATGCTTTAGGTTTCTCCTGGAAGACATATATACTTTGGGGTTCCTGGACATGCAACCCTCTTCCTACCAAGTCTACACTGTTGGGATCACCCACTATAATAGTAGAGTTGGTAAGGCCCTCTCTATCTTGTACCTCTTGTCATGGCTTTAATCCAGTTACTGTTGCTAATCCAGATTCTAGTGATAACATCTGGGAAATATTCTTTCTTCAAGAGGCAGTTCCCATCTCTTCAAATCTCCAAATTTTTTAACCTGAGAATTATTCTCAGAACAGCTCTCAAAGCTTGAAAGAAAAAAAAAGTGTGAAAGCCCAAGAAATCTCCCTTCTCTACTAGAAAGCTAGATTCCCGTATTGCACTGACTAGGACATATAGATTCCCCTTTCTTTAAACAACATCTTAGGGTTTGGTAACATTTCTCTCTCTGATGCTGGCAAGTACATCACTGTGTTTGCCACGTGTTTCTGTAGGTACTCGCTACACCCTTGTTGTCATGGTTGTTGTCATCTCTTAGACTGGGAAAGTCCACTAGGAGGTGCTCTCCTCTTAGGCATGGTGACAAGAATGCTATAGGTAAGCACCTGTATTTTCCAAGTCTTTCTGCCCCTCTACAGCTAGCTATTAACTCTCTCCCTGGAGAGAGATGATTGTACAGTCTTTTTACTCCTTTCCTTTGCCACCCCTGCCCCTAGCCCAGGTCCACTCTTGTCTCTCCTCTGAGGAGGAAAAAGTGAAAAAGGAAAAAAAAAACCCTCTGACTAGAGTTATTTGATCACCTAATCAACCTCCTTTCTCCTTAACTTATTATTATTATTAGCTCCTGAGCTCATTCTACTAGGGAATGATTCTAATTATTAGAGTTAATCCTGACATCAAACCTAATTAAGACGTCTTTCCCTTAATTTCAGCCCTAAATCTGCCACTGTGCAATTTCCAAATGTAACCAGAAGCTCAAGCCCATTTGCATAGTACTCTCCTCAATGGCGAGAAATTGACAACTCCATGTTCTGTGCCTTGGACCTAAAAATTATTTCTTTCAGAATAAAAATATTTAGGGGTCAGATAGATATGATTCTAGTCTAGTGCCTCTCTCTGAGGAGAATAGAGTAGCCAGTCTCTGACCCCAACTTTAGCCCCCCACCACCAGCAGGAATCAGTTTCCTTGCAGAAGGGTAGGTGGAGGAAACTATGGATACATCATCTATTCAGGTCTCTCCATGAGCCACAGCTAGATAGACCCATAAGGACACACATACCTTACACAAATATTACTCCTAGTTCTTTCCAACTCAGAGCCAAGCAAGCAAGTCTAATCTCTTGAGAGCCTCTCAAATACATAAAGACATGTCCTTGTCTCTCCCAAGTCTTCTCTTCTCCAGGCTAAACTTCTATTCCTTCACCCATGAATTCAATACCCTTACCTCTATTGGTTGCCTTTCAAAGAATGACCTCTAGCTTACCAATGCTTTTCCTAAAATGTAGTACCCAGAATGAAACAAAGTGCTGCAGATGTGGTTTGACCAGGGCAGAGGGCAGGAAACTTATTGTCTCCTTCCTTCTACAAGTCCTGTTTCTCCTAATGGAGGACATTCATACTCTCTTCCCCAGGACAGCTCTTGTCCATCCCCACCATGTTAGGTACCCTACTCTAGTTTGTGAGATCACAGATTTTGTGGGGGAAGGGACACAAGGACTTTCAAATCCAACTACCTCATTTTGGATGAGGTAACTAACTTGCCCAAGGTCATACAGCTGGAAAATGGATAAGCTGAGATTCAAACACAGGTCCTCTGACTCCAAAGACAGAGCTCTTATCATTAGAACATGTGGCTGCTCTTAACATGATGTGAATTTCAGGGAAGCAGTGGGCTGGGCTATCATCCCTTGATTTTGCTAGGACACTAGCCAAACTATTCTGGTCACGGATGTATTGGATGATGTCATTCTTTATAGACTGCTCATAGAGCTGGTCCATCAGCTTCTCTACCCTAGAGACTCTCTGCCCATGGACAATGATAGCTTGCTCTTTATAGCACTGATTGTAGTGCTCCAAGGTTTGCTATGTGATTTCTATTATCTCATTCCATCCTTACAACTCTATGAAGCACGTGATATAACTATCCCAATTTGAAGTTGAGTAAACTGAGGCTGGGAGGGGTTAAGTGACTTGACCAGAGTCGTAGAACTAATGAGTATGTAAAGCAAGAGTCAAACGCATATCTTCTTGATTGTAGGCCCAGCACTTTATCCATTGAGCAACCTGGCTGAGCTAAGTCAACAACTGAATGGGAGAGGGAGAGCAGACTGGAGAAAAGACGGCCTTTTGGACACTAGGCAGATCTTTGAATGACCCCAAGCCTCCCTCTGAAGCAAAGGCTCATCTTTTTAACCCTAATATTTTTCTAGTGTCAAAACAGTGTGACTACAGGTTGTGAAATAACATGATCTGAAGAATACAAGTAGGGAGTCACCCAAAGGACCATGGAGAGTTACATGGTAGGCATGAGTAGGCTATAACATAGGGCCAGGGAAGGTTCCTTTCTTGTCCAAGCAGAACAGACCTGATACTGTTCTTTTTAGACCATAAATATGTCTGTCACAAGCTTTAGCCTGCAAAGGAAGTCAGTGCAGCAGCAGGGGTAATGGAACCCTGCACAGGACCTACTGCCTACTCCTGTGTCCTTGACTAACTAACTTATCCTCTCAGGACCTTGGCTCTCCCTTTTATGAACAGAGGTTGAGCTAAATTATTTCTAAGGTCCCTTCTCATTTCTAAATCCCTTGGTTTTAGAGATGGCAGCTAAGTGATACCATGCAGAGAGTGTGGGGCCTGGAGTCAAGACCCGAGTTCAAATCTGGCCTCAGATACTTATTACCTGTGTGACCCTGGGCAGGTCACTTAACCTCTGTTTGGCTCAGTGCCTTCAACTGTAAAATGGGGATAAAAATAGCCCAACCTAACAGCATTGTTGAGAGGATCAAATGAGATATTTGTAAAGCTCTTAGCATGGTGCCTGGCACACAGTAGGCATTTAATAAATTCTTGTTTCCATCCTATGATAATTTCTGCTTACCTAAGGGAAGCTAAGTATTATTGTTGCTGTTTCATTATCATTATTGTTTATTTGCACACTCAAACAGTAAATGCAACCCCATCTGGGGAACCTCCTTTCCTAAACAGAAGCTTTTTTTTTTTATTAATTAGAATTTGCTATAATCCAGCACCCACCCTGTCAGGGTTACTGTGAGATAAGATGAGATAACATTTGTAAAGCACATGTTGCCTACAAATAATAGGCACTCAATGTGTGCTTGTTACAATTTCAATAGAAGGTTAATCTCATTTGCTTTCCCCTTACAAGTTAATCATCTTCTTTGAGACGAAACTGCTTGTTCCCTCGGAAAGTCAATAGGGAGCTATGGAACAATGTTGAGCAAGAGAGTTACAGTTTAGAGAGTTCAATTTGGCAGCTGTGAAGATGATGAATGACAGGTTAGGCAGATCAGAAAAGAGATTGGAAACAAAGAACCAATTAGGAAGCTACTGCAGTCATCCAGTTGGGAGGAGATAAAGGAGAAACCAGGCGTGAATGAGGAGCATAAACCGTTAGCTCTTAAAGTTCATGCAGTCCAAATATCTTATTTTATAAATGAGCAAACGAAAGTCCAGAGAGGTGACACTGTCTTCAAGGTCACATAGGAACTCGTGGCAGAACCAGCACTCACACCCTGGTCTTCTTGGCTACCACTTCAGGGCTCTTTCCACTCCGCCAATCTGCTTCTCTCTGGCAGTTTGCCTTCTCTTTCCTGCCCCCACCCTTCCATTATCTCTTCCCCTGTGCTCTACCCCACCCCCAACTCCCTTCCCTACAACCCCAAGCTAGAGTTTATTTTAAAAAGACAGAGGTTAAATGTTACAGGATATTAATCCCTCAATTCATATACAAACACCTTTTCTTTTGGCCTGCCTCTATGGATTTTTGGTATCTGGTGTATATTACACTGTGAGACAGGCTTAGAAAGAGAAATGTGCAGCCCGGAAAAGGTCAGACAGTGAGTGTGAGGTGATTTCATTACAGTGAACCCAGTTTAACATGGTCACTGAGAACCTGGGAAAGAATTTGCAACAGACTTAGGAATGAGCTCAGGTATATTCCAAGAGCTGACTCTGGACTGGCTGTGGAAAAATCCACCCTCTAAAGGAGGTGATGTTTGAGGAAGATGAGTTTGATGGATTCAGCTCCTGAGGGAGCTGCTGATGAGATCTAAGGCATTCTATGGGAGTGGGTAACCAAAAGGATGAAGACTGGATAGGAAAAGCTTCAGACACACCCAGCTGTGGAAGTGGGGAAGTTCAGCCAAAATATCAGTTTCTGGGGTGTGGAACAGTATAAGGTGGAAGTGGGGAGAGGAGTTAGCTTCCTCTACCCTACCCCTAGCACAGTTGATATAATCGTGGGTAATCCCAAATGATAAAGCACTATTATCTTAACAAGGTGTTAACAGCTGATTTATTTATGAAGTGTGAATACTTTTCTCTGAGTCAGAAAGGAATAACGCCTATGGGTGGGCAGTGATGGGCCATGCCTGCAGTTGACTCTTAGAAGACAAAATTCAGCCAGTTTGAAGCAGTGCTAACAAGAGCCAGAAGTAGAGAACTCAGCCCCTGAGAGGGGATCAAACTTGGAGTGGGAGGGAGAAAGAACTTTCCCTCCCAATGACTGTGGGATAAATTTAGTAGAGGAGATACCCAGAAGGAGCTATCCCATCCAGCAATCAGAGATTCACTTTGGAGACAATTCAGTCCACAGCTGAGGGAGAAGAGACACACACTCCAAACAGACATGATTACAGGGAAGGAATTGCTCAGGGTCAGAACCATCCTCAAAGAGCATAACCTCTGAGCAAAGAAGAGAGAAGATGGTGTACCCAGGAGAAAGCTAGGTCTGGGAATGAAGAGCTGAGTTAGGGAAATGACTGAACAAATATAGAAAGGTCTTTGAAGGAGGACTGTTCTGAAGTGGTGAGCTACCTTGGCCACATGTGCCTCACTATCTAAGTTTGTACCCACTCTCCCCATGGACTTCTTATGAATCTGGG
Source organism: Phascolarctos cinereus (assembly GCF_003287225.1). NCBI lineage: Eukaryota > Metazoa > Chordata > Mammalia > Diprotodontia > Phascolarctidae > Phascolarctos > Phascolarctos cinereus. The sequence goes on along the minus strand of NW_027556402.1, from coordinate 6,902,024 downwards.
AGAGCGCTCCCCAGGTTATGAGGACAGTGTTTTGTGGCTACTCTTTTTACTGTGTTGGTGTTGTTCAGTTTTTCAGTCATGTCTGACTCTACATGACCCAATGTGGGGTTTTCTTGGCAAAAATACTGGAATGATTTGCCATTTCCTTCTCCAGCTCATTTTATAGATGAGAAAGTTGAGGCAAACAGGGTACAGTGATTTGCCCAGAGTCACACAGCTAGTAAGTATCTGCAGCCAGATTTGAGATCAGGCATGGTGCTCTATCCACTGTGCTACCTGACTGCCTGTCTTTTACTGTACCATCTTAGTAAATATCTTTGCCAAGAGCTAATTGTGTCTTCTGGATGACTGTAAGTGAAAAGCAAACCAGTGAGGGCTTCTTCTGAGATATAGTTTTAAAAGTGGATACCTGTAAGGTATCTCTAAAACTATAACAGTCCTCCTCAGGACCTAATCCACAAGTATGACTCAAAGAGACTAATCTCTAGTAATTGAATTTTAAGATATTGGGAGCCCTGGGTGTAGGAGATATTTTTGTGAGAAGAATAAATGGAGAATTCTCTAGCCCCTTTAAATTATTCCAAACGGTCATCTGCTGGTACATAAAACCAGCCTTGAGTTGAAGAACTCAGACAATTCAGAATATTATTCCCTGATTTATTTTGTTTTAGGAAACCCAAAGTTTGTTTTATGTTTCCAGGTGCAGTAGTATTTCCTGTTATTTCTAAATGTAAGATTGTGGAGTTGGAGAAGACTTTTGAGAATCCCTTGGACAGCAAAGAGATCCAATCAGTCAATACTTAAAGAAATCAACTCAGACTATTCTCTGGAAGGTCAAACATTGAAATGGAAGCTTAACTATTTTGGTCAGATAATGAGAAGAGGGACTCACTGGAAAAGAGCCTGGTGTTGGGAAAGACTAAAGGCAAAAGGAGAAGAGGACAGTAGAGGATGAGAGGGATGGGTGCTGTGCATGGAAACAATGCACATGAACTTGGACAGACTTCAGGAGATAGTGGAGAATAGAAGGGCCTGGTGTGATATGGCCCATGGGGTCACAAAGGGTCAGACACAACTGAACAATGGAACAACAACAACAAGCAGTAGTAATAAATATGCCACAGTTTCTCAACATATTCTTAATGTACTTATGACATAGTTCAATGAGTTTCTAACATAAATTCAGGAATAATCAATACATCACAGTCCACACATAAACCACATTCTCCCACTAATGTATTCAATATCTGTGGAGGAAAGTGGGTATAAATTTACAAAACCCTAGTAGGGAAACATGTGAGTGAGGAAAACTACATATCTGGACTATGGCTTTTATGTCATTGGTCCATTCGGGCACATCTGCACCTTACACAACTGCTTTCTGCTAGCTGTTCTTCTTCTGGTCCTCCCATTTCTCCTGCTGGAATAATTCTTTTCTCTTTAACTCTCAAATTGATGAAGCGTTGATGATCTCTATTAACTCACAATCACCTTTGAGAGAACACTGACAAAGTGTAACACTATTATATTGACTAGAGAGTTTACTGATAACCCCCAACTGACTGGTCATGCTAGGGGAGTCAGAATGCTCCTTGCTCTCCACTGTTACTTCCAGGCTCTCACTCTACCACCATCACTCAGTATCCGCTCCTCCTTTGAGGTCAATGGGGTTAAAATTTATCCTCCAATCCAGTTTCTGGTGGCCTCTATCTACCCCTTGGACATTCTCCTGTATTCTTCTACGAGTTCTGTATCTGGCTCACAATCATTGTTCCATTACAACTCTTGCCTTTCTACTAGGGACCTCAGTATACATATTGATGCTCCTTCCAATACCTTCCCTTCCTCATTTCTCCATCTACTCAATTCTCATGATGTTGAGATTTCTTATGAATTGAAAATTCTCTCTCTATGCTCCCTCAGCTACAGTCACACCTTTGATCTCGCCATCATTCTCCAGTGTTCCCTCCTGGTAGGTTTCTGCACACAGCTCCATCAGTGCTGGCTTGTCTAACCCATGCTTGGGTTTGCACCCTCCTGCATGGCTATTTTCTTCATTGCTTTGATTGGCTCAAATCGAAGCCTCTTGGTAGTCACCTTTTCCTTATGAAATAAAAACTCATCAATCCTCCTTTTCAGTTCATTATAAATTCATCCTATCATCTTCAAAAAGTTATTGAGATTTTGTGACTTTTACATTTAATAGCATTTTATTTTTTCCAATTACATGTAAAGATAGTTTTCAATACTTATTTTTATAAGATTTGGAGTTCCAACGTATTCTCTCTCCCCTCCTCTTACCCCAAGACATCAAGCAGTCTGATATAGGTTACGTGTAATCGTCTTAAACATATTTACACATTAGTCTTGTTGTGAAAGAAGAATCAGAACAAGAGAGAAAACCATGAGAAACAAAAGAAAACAGTGTGCTTTGATCTGCATTCAGACTGAATAGTTCTTTCTCTGGATGTGGATAGCATTGTCCATCATGAGTCTTTTGGAATTCTCTTGGCTGTTTGTATTGCTGAGGAGAGCTAAGTCTGTCATAGTTGATCATTGCACAATGTTGCTTTTACCGTGTATAATGTTCTCCTGGTTCTGCTCACTTCACTCAGCATCAGTTTATGGCAGTCTTTCCAGGTTTTTCGGAAATCTACCTATTCATCATTTCTTATAGCACAATAGTATTCCATTATATTCATATATCACAACTTGTTCAGCCATTCCCCAGTTGATGGGCATCTCCTCAATTGCCAGTACTTTCCACCACAAAAAGAGCTGCTATATATTTTTGTATATGTGGGTCCTTTTCACTTTTTTATGATCTCTTTGGGATACAGTCCTAGTTGTGGTATTGCTGGATCAAAGGGCATGCACAGTTTTATAGCCCTTTGGGTTTAGTTTCAAATTGCTCTCCAGAATGGTTGGATCAGTTCACAACTCCACCAACAATGCATTAGTATTCCAATTTTCCCACATCTTGTCCAATGTTTATCATTTTCCTTTTCTATCCCATTAGCCAATCTGATACGTGTGAGGTGGTACCTCAGAGTTGTTTTCATTTGTATTCCTCTAATCAATAGTGATTTAGAACTTTTTTTTCATATGACTATAGAGAGTTTTAATTTCTTCATCTGAAAACTGCCTGTTCCTATCCTTTGACCATTTATTGATTGGGGAATGACTTGTATTATTGTAAATATGACCCAGTCCTCTGCATTTTTGAGAAATGAGGCCTTTATCAGAAACACTGGCTATAAAGACTGATCCCTAGCTTTCTACTTTCATTTTGATCTTGATTGCATTGGTTTTGTTTGTGCCAAAAGTTTTTAATTTAATGTGATCAAAATGATCCGTTTTGCATTGCATACCGTTCTCTATCTCTTGTTTGGTCATCAACGCTTCCCTTCTCCATAGATCTGGCAGGTACGCCATTCCCTGCTCAATTAATTTGCTTATGGTATCACCCTTTATGTCTAAATCATGTACCCACTTCAATCTTATCTTGGTATAAGGTGTGAGAAGTTGGTCTATGCCTAGTTTCTGCCATGTACTTTTCCAGTTTTCCCAGAAATTTTTGACAAATAGAGAGTTCTTATCCCAGAAGCTGGAGGATTTTGTAACTTGTAACCTCTTAAGTCTCTTACATTTGCATGTATCAGTTATGTTCAAATGAGTTGATGAACGACAATGCCCTGAAGCCTCAGCCATCTCTGTCCCCAAACATTCCATGTCTCTGAAAACTGTTTCTTTAATTTACATTTGTATGCATTTTTTAGTGTAGAGAAGTTTTTTCTTCCCTTTCAGCTACCAAAGTGTTCAGATACTAAAGGGCCATGCCTTAAATCTTTTACAAAGTGATTTAAGCCTTTTTGTATTGACAGGAAAGTTCATGTTCTGACCCTTTTGGCAACTAAACTATTCACATCTTATGTGAAAACTGCTTTTTTCACACATGTAACAATTTTTAATTAAACAAAAATTATTTTTCTGCTCCTGTTAGCCAAAAAAGTCTTTACTATGAAAGGAAAAATATCCCTTACATACTTCACAATTTTTTCTTCTTTGTGAAAAAAATACTTTTCCCCTACCTCTTTCAGCAACCAAACTGCTCAAGTATGAAAGGAAAAGTATCTTCCCTAAGGAACAATGCAAAAAAAAAAATGCAAAAGAAAATAGAAGTCTTGTGGAGTTTTAACTGCATTCGTTAACTCAACTAAACTCCACTGCTGGAAGGAAGACAGAGGAGAAAAGTCTGTGTCCAAAATTATGACCCACAATTACCAAAGAGGGATTGGAATCCTGTCTCTCAGGGCTGTGTTACATTCTGGGAACTCACTTAGTGGGGCAGGCTCTTGAGAACATCAGTGCCAAGGCACTGGCCCACTGCCAAGGCATTCAGCTCTCAAATGTATACTGTTTAAATTGTGTTTTTTATTCCCTGCAAAGCTTCCATGAATTTAGTTTAAAATCCACCATGGGTTAGTATAGATGACAAATTAGCCAGAGGCAACATTTTTATGGTTAAGCAAAGAGCACCTGGCTAATAACTTTGTGAGCAAAATTAAGGCGTGTACTCCTACAGAGTGTGCTAGGGCTAGACCTCAATGTCCACCATATAAAAGAATCCCCACTGTATGGATATATCCTAGCACAGCTGGAGTTTTCAAGCATCATAGATTTAGAGTTGAATAGGACAAACCCTTTCATTTTATAGACAAAGAGACCAAGGCCCTGGGATATTAAAGATATTGGCCACAATCACACAAGTGGTAAGCCTCAGAGGCAAGACTGAAGCCAGTGCTCTCCTTTCTGTGCTATGATGTCCTGAGTGCCAGAAAAAAAGGTGGGTAGAGCTACCTTTGAGGTGTTCCATCCCAAGCAGTATCTGTGGAGGTTCTCTTTTGGCTGGGATAAATTCGTTTCTATTCAGAGTGTTTGTTGAGAAGAGCAAAAAGTAGGGAAGGGCCCAGGACCTGAATCCTCTTGCTTAGCCATGTTTTCTGTGCAGAAAAGAAGAGAAAACAAGTTAGTGATGCCAGGACTCTGCAGCCCAGCTGTTCAAGGGTGATCACTGAATCCTCACTGTCATTGGTGAATGGTGAAAGGTTTGATGTGGGAGACTCCTCAGGGCCTTAGGAATGGAAAGATTATCTGAGAAAATGACTTAGAGCAAAATTTGGAGGTGGGAAAGGAAGAGGGGTTGGGGGTGCCAGGGAACCTTACACATGACACATCTAGGACTCCGGGTCAGAAAATGGTCTCCAAATGCCTTCCTGAAGATGAAGTTCCCAAGGGAGCTACTGAAAGAGCTGCAAGCAATTACATTATTGCCAAGTCTCCTTCTTCCTTATAATGGTATGAAAAAAAGCTAATGAGCCCTATGGTCGTCTGTGATGTGTCCAGGGCTGCGCCTTATCTGAGCTGGGCGTGTTGCTCTGCCAGGCCCCAGTCAGTGGCTTGCTCTGTCCTAAAGTACGTTGCTTGTCTGGTCTCGGGCTTTCCCTCTGCAGGGCACACTGTGCCTCACCTTGTCTACCTTATCCACAGTAGTTAGCTGTTGGCCAAGCTGAAGTCCTTAGCTAGAGTACTGCTAGTCTCTTTCTAGAAGAACCAGAGCCTCTACCCTGGGACCAGCAGGAAATCTCCCTAGATTTGCTTTCTTTGTGCTGTCTTGGTTTTAGGATATGTCACTTCCTGAGTATCCCTACCCATGGTGCCAGCTCTCCCCACTCCAAACTTTTCTCTTAACACAAAAGGTTGGGGTCTAGGAAGCAATAACCTTAAATATTCCTCTGAGGTTGTACACAAACACATTTGTCCTGTGGTCATGTGCTTCTGCTGCAAGATGCCATTGCTAATGGGGATGGAGCAAAGAAATTCCCATCTGTCTAGAGGTTTGTTAGGAAGGGGGCAGGCAGGGGACAAGTTCATCATTTCTGTTAACTGCTTGGCGTTTCTGAACTTTACATATGTAAAAGAAGCCACCTAAAATCTAAAAGGGCCTTTTTTGTCCTACATCCTTACAAACTGCCTATGTGGCCACTCAAATGCTGAGACCCTATAACTTATCAAGAAAACTGGGAGACTTAGTTAATTCTGGGTTCCACTGATCAATGCTCTACTGATGGAGATAGGATCTGCACCCCTAAAAGGAAAAGACCATATCTTTGGGACCTGGACCCCAAAGCTCCTGAACCCATGCAAGGGTACAGGGTAGGAGCCTGCCTTGAAAGAATTCGACCACTCACGCCTTCTTCAGCAAGTTTATTGTAACACCGATGGAAGCTCGCCAGACTCCTAGTGAGTCTGTGCTATCTGTGACGGCCATACAAGTAGGTCAGATTTGAGTATTTGATGAGGGTAAGATTGATATTTTATACAGAAAGACTGTGGGAAGATCTCAATGGGATTAAGGAGTGGCAAGTAGCCTGGGCTGGGTGAGGTGCAGACAATTGAAGGAGGTAAGTGGCCAGAGAGCCACAGTGAAAGGGCAGTTAGGAGAATTATTGACTGGGATGTGGCAGGTGCCTCAAGCAACCACCAGAAATCTGGGTTCAGGGTCTTTGGGGTCCAGGTCCCAAAGACATGGTCTTTTCCTTTTAAGGGTCCATCACCATCACCTGCTACATGTATATGTGGTTTCCCCTAAATAGAATGTAAGCCCTTTATGGCCAGGGCCTTTCCTTTTTCATCTTTCCGCTCCCGCCACCTAATACAGTGTCCGTGGATGCTTGTCGTTGACTGATTAATTGAGAAGGAGAATGGGCTCCTGCAGTTCTCTTCGTCTTCCTTCCTCTCCCTCCTCCCATCCTTCTCTTCATCTCTACCCTAATTTCGTCTTACCTACTTTTAGAAGCAATATAAATCTATCTTTTCTCCCTATTACCTCCCTTGCCCCATCCTTGAGAAAGCAAGAAAAACAAAACCTCTATTACAAACATGTATAGTCAAGCAAAACAGATTTCTTCATTGGACATGATAGTGTGTGTGTGTGTGTGTGTGTGTGTGTGTGTGTGTGTGTGTGTGCGCGCGCGCGCACACGTGCCTATGACTCATTTTTTCAGAGCTGTGTCCAAATTCAATCCACAGTTACTTGGGGGAAAGGAAGTTCTCTTAATCCCCTGTTTTCCTCAGTCCTTGCTTTAATTTCTTGGCTGGCAGCAGAATCTGAAAATCCAAACATACAGTACCGTGGAAAGACTCAAGTATCTGGAGTCACCACACTAACTCATCTGTTGAGCAGTTACATGGCCCTAGAGAAGCTCACATGAGGAAGCTGAACTATATGAGCCCAAGGCCTCTTCCAAGTCTAAAACCAGAATACATTCAAATTAAATCTGAGTTTCTTGTTAGGTGATATTTTTTAATGTGTTTCAATATTTGCTGGTTTTAGAAGTAGAAATTAGCAATCTGCTCCTCCAGTTTCACCTAGGCTCTCCTGCTGCCTCTGACAAAGTGCCTTCTGTCTTTTGCAAGGCACACTTTCTACCCTGTCTCCTTCAGCACTATTAGTCTATTAATCATCAGTTCTGTCTCTGGCATGTTCAAACTCTACTCCATGGGCCACTTCCTTTCTTCTGACAAACATAGCAATACATCTTCCCATTTTGTTTGTGTGTTTTTTGCATATTACTCCTTTTCATATGCATCCCAGTCTAGCAAAGCCAAACTGGCCTTCGTCCTGTTTCTCACATGTGGTATTCCCTCTCCCATCTCCTGCTTCCATGTCTTTTCCTTAGCCATGCCCCATACCTGGAAGACATTCAGACTCATTGAACTTAAGAGTCAGGAGGGACCCCAGTGGCCAAATAGTCCAACCCAAACACAAGTCCCACTGCAATATACCCTACAAGTGGGGAGCTAGCTTCCTCCTAAAGACCTCCAAATGAGGGGAACCCATCATTTCTTCAGACAGCCCATTACACATTTGTTGTTGTTGTTGTTCAATACTTTCAGTCATATCCAACTCTTCATGACTCCGTTTCAGGTTTTCATGGCAAAGACACTGGAATGGTTTGCCATTTCCTTCTCCAGTTCATGTTACAGGTAGGGAAACTAAGGCAAACAGAATTAAGTGACTTGCCCAGGGTTATATAGCTAGTAAGTGTCTGAGGCCAGATTTTAACTCATGAGATGAGTCTTCCTGACTCCAGGACTGGGCCCTATCGACTATGGCACCACCTAGCTTTTGGACAGTTCCAATTGTGAGAAAGTTCCCCTGACATCAAGACAAAATCTCCCCCTTTATTTTTTAAATTTTAGTAAGCATTTATTAAGTGCCTATAGTATGCCAGGCACAATGGTAAGAACTTTGCAAATATTATTTTATCTTCATAACAACCCTGTGAGGTAGATGCTGTCATTATCCTTATTTTACAGAAGAGGAAACTGAGGTAGACAGAAGTTAAGTGACTTGCTTAGGGTGACACAGATAAGTAACTGAGGTCATATTTGAACTCGGGTGTTCCTGACTCCAGGTCCAGGGTTTATGCATTTTGCTACCTTGCTGCCCTCCCTTTATAACTTCCACCCTTGGTTACTGGTTCTACTCTCTCGAGCCAGAGAGAAAAAGCTCAATTCCTTTTTCACTTGAGAGCTCTTTAAATACTTGAGCACAGCTATCATCTCCCCTCTAAGTTTTCTATCCTATAGTGAATAAAACCCCGAGAGAGTTTCCAGGTATTAACAATCAATTTAGTAATTAGTCTAGTCAATAATCAATCAACCATCAGGTCAGTGGTTTCTCTCAGTAACCAAAGACAGCAAGGGAGACTCGGAAACACCTTAAATCAAGCGTGTTCCTTTTGACAGGGAACTCCCCTGACGAGTGACCCTCCACCCTGATTGGGAACATTTAATGATGTGGTGGGCTAAGAAATCTTCAACTCCTCCTACTGAAGCTTGATTATGAGACTCAACAGCCTCCAGGCACCTGGGCAGGGGAAGCCATTTCCTCTAGAGCTCTCTGGCTAGTTTTTTTGCTTCTTGAGTTTAGGTTCATCCTAAACTCTAATGGAAAGGATCAAGGACAGGAATTCCTTCCCCCACCCTCCTTCCCCAACCCTCACCTCCAGAAAGAACTCATCTGGACTGGATTCTGTTTATACTATAAACAGTAATCTGGTTTCCTAGTTGGATGGGGTCCAGCCCAACTTAGTTAACAAGTAGGTGCCTTGGGGGCTACGAATAGTCATATCCCTTAGGTGCTTAAGAGACCAATCTTTTCCAGAGTTGAGTCTTAACAAAAATATGAGGAAAAGAATGGATCACAAATGGATTAGTTATTAATATAATAGTATAATATTAATTTCTTTCAATTAATAAATTCCTTTAACCAGTCCTCACATAGTCAAGGCCTTCACAATCCTGATTTCCTTCTTTTGGTACTCTCCAGCTTATAAATGTCCACCCTAAAATGTGGTGCTGTGAACTGAATATTCCAGCTGAGTTATGATGGCGTCAGTGAGGCTATCATCTTTCTATTCCTGAAAGCTGTGCCCTTCTTGTGCAGGCCAAGTCTCCATCATTTTGTGTTTTGGTTGCCACATCACACTCATGTCAATTTTGCAGTCCACTAAAACTCCAAGATCTTTCAGATAAACTGCCATTTACTCATACCTCCCAGAACTGTAGTTGGGAAGTTGGTTTCTTTTGGACCCAAGTTTTTGCTTTATATTTATCTTTATTGAATCTACATGCAAGAATCACCATTTTTAGACTACTTTTAAACTTTAATTTAATTATTTGTACTCTAAATGTCACATCCTTATTCAGTAACTGAGTGGATAATGGTGAAGGAAGAGATGAGCCATATGAATCTTGACATTCTTGCTATAATTGAAACTAGAAGAAAAGACACTACAGATAAATGAAAGTAAGTCCTCCCTGGAAATTAAAATAAAGAAAGAAAGAAGTTGATTGTGAGCCTTATTAGATACCCAAAGGCATCAAGGAACATGATTCCATGGGATATTTGCTCATTACATATTATAGTACTAATGATAAATATTGAGAGGGAGTAGGGGAGAGAAGAAGGAAGGAAGGAAAGAAGGAAGGAAGGAAGGAAGGAAGGAAGGAAGGAAGGAAGGAAGGAAGGAAGGAAGGAAGGAAGGAAGGAAGGAAGGAAGGAAGGAAGGAGGAAGGAAGAGGAAGGAAGGAAGGAAGGAAGGAAGGAAGGAAGGAAGGGAGGGAGGGAGGGAGGAAGAAAAAGAAAGAAAGAAAGAAAGAAAGAAAGAAAGAAAGAAAGAAAGAAAGAAAGAAAGAAAGAAAGAAAGAAAGAAAGAAAGAAAGAAAGAAAGAAAGAAAGGAAGAGTAAGAGAGGGAAGGAGATAGATCAGGAGCCTGAGTCCTGAAAGGGAGAATGATTTGCACAAGATGAACAGGTACCAAGTAGTAGAATACAGATTTTGAACATCTGAGCCCTCTGATAGCTAATCTAGTGCTTTTTTTTTTACTAAATCATACTGCCTTCCTGCTAGGTTAAAAGTTTCTTGAGATCTTCATTATGGTTTTGGGCATCTTTCTTTTTGCCAGGGTACTTAGAAAACTTCCTAATATACAGGAAGTACTCAATAAATACTTGTCAAATGAACAAATGAATGAGAAAATAATGTTTCTTGTGAGAATAACTACACATATGCCTGCTATTCATTTTTCTTCCTAAGTCCAAGAAAATCTATAATTACATTTGAGCTGAGAATGAAAATAACTGTGAGTTTTCTTCCCCCTAATTAAGATCCTTCCGTGTCTGGAATGGAATGGAAAGAAAAGATCCTGGGAGTCTAAAACATCAGCTGCCACCCATCTTTGTTAGCAGAAATTAATTTTTTTAAAAATAGAATTTAGAGCATTCAGAAGACATGGCTTAGAATGGTAGTGCATTAGGAAATATCCACCTCTTCCCAACTGCCATTTCTGGAGATGGTAGAATATATGTCTTCGCGCCCCCCCACTTTTGCCTTTATATTATTATTTATTTGTATTCAAGTATTTTGTCTTTCAATCACCTACATTCTCAGTATAACATTTATCCCTTATAACAAAGAAGAAACAGCAAGGCAAAACACATAGACCAAGTCCATCGTCAGATGTAGTGTTCCATACATATTTTTCTTCACTTTCACAAATAAGCAAAGGGGGTACATTGTCATATCTCTGGAACCAAGCTGGGTCATGATGATTTCATAACATTCCTCTTTGGTTTTTGTCATTGAAAAATGCTGAGTTGTCTATGTGATGAGGGGGTTGAATGTCCAGTCCTTAGGACGTGTGAAATAGCCACGTGGAGACTTGGTGAGCCTATTTGCAGTACGGAGGCTGGAGGGGTCCTTTCCCTTCGTGATTCAGAGTGTGCACTGGTATCCTTTGCTTTCTCTCAATTTATGGAGCTGTCACAAAAACCCTTTAAACTGGCTGATGAGACACAGCTGAATAAGCACGCAACACCTGAATTCTTTTTCTCTTCCACAGCGGTAGGCAAACCGAGAGCTGCTGGGAGCCTGTGGTTGAAGGAGAAGGAAGCAGGAGCAGAAGTTGAGGTGGCCTGCCATTTGCCACTGGTTTCCTTGTCTCCCAACCCAGATGCCATGTGGTTGTAAATGCATGGTACTGCTGTTTCTTCTGTTTCTGATGTCTCACTCTTTCCTAATCTTTGATGAAGAAATATCGTAAGTGAGGGCAGCTAGGTGGCGCAGCGGATAGAGCACCTTCCCTGATAGCAGAAGAACTGGAGTTCAAATCCGGCCTCAGACCAAACACTTGACACTGACTAGCTGTGTGACCCTGGGCAAGTCACTTAACCCCAAGTGCCTAAAAAAAATAAAAAAAAGAAAGAGATATCAGCAGTGGAATACAAAAGGACATGACCTTGTGAGTTTTAGATAATCAGAACTATCCAAGATCCTTCCAGCAACCAGAATGGAAAGCAAAAGCAGACAGCCCTGAAGACCCTCATCTGCTTCCCTTCTAATTTTGTGGGGGCTGACCTTTAATATGCAGGTCACAAATTCATTTTGAACATATTGTGTTCTATGGTGTAATATTGATCTAAGCTTAATTTTGGCAAAAAATCCTTTCCAATTTTACTACAAAATCTTTGTAAAATAGTGTTTTTCCCCAGCCATATATATTCAAAGGTTTATCAGACAATTGATTATTGAGTCCAACTGTTTCTGATTCTTTCTTCTCTAGTCTGTTATCTTGATCTATGCTCTTTTTTTAACTAGTACCAAATAATTGTGATTACTGTCTAGTAGTAGGATTTGCACCTAGAATGACTCTTTCTCCTTCATTCAGTTTTTAAAATTATTCCCCTTGAGATGCATTTTGTTAATCCAAATGAATTTTATTGTTTTGACTAGTCTTATCAAAAATCTTCCTGGTAGCTTGATCAGAATAGCATTAAATCTATACATTAATTTAGGTAATAGCTTTTTAAAACTCTTTTGGCATGTGCAGCAGCAAGGGAGTGCCATGGTGCATGGAGTGCCAGACTTAGAGCCAGCCTCAGACACTCACTAACTGTGTGACCCTGAGTTAGCCATTTAAACTTTACACCTCAGTTTCCTTATCTGTGAAATGTGGATAATAATAGCACCTGTTTACCACGTTGCTATGGAGATTGAATGAGAAAAAATTGTAACTTTTTTTCAACCTTAAAGTGCTATATAAATGTTAGCTATTATACTTTAAACATGAGCACTGAATATCCCTCCAGTTATTTAAGTATTCCTTTAAAGGGGTATTCTGTACTTGTCTCTATAAAAGTCTTGAGTGTGTCTTGGTAGCCTCCCAGAAATTTTGTACATTTTGTAATTATCTTAAATAAAACTCATGGATTTTGCTATCTTAATGCTGTTGATTTTGGAGGCTAATTTTATATTCTACTGTTTCCTAAAGTTTGTCTCAGTTTCTTACTGATTCTCTGAGATTTTCTAAGTAAACCATTAAGTTGTCACCTAATAAGGATAGTTTTTACTCCACTTTGCCCATGTTAATGGCTTTCATTTCTTTCTTCTGTCACTGCTATTGCTAACTTATCTAGAACTATGTCAAATAACAGTGGGAAACATTGGCATCCTTATCCTTGCTTTATTCCTGTATTTACTGGGAAAATGTTTAATGTTTCTTCATTTCATAGAATGTTGGCATATATGTGTATGTATGTCTATGTGTATCTATATATATATGTACATATATACTGTGTATATGTATGTGTATATGTACGTATACACACATATATCTGGTCATTTCAGTCATGACCCAGTTTGTGTTTTCTTGGCAAAGATACTGGATTGATTTGCCATTTCCTTTTCCAGCTCACTTTATAGATGAGGAAACTGAGGCAAGCATGGTTAAGTGACTTGCCCAGAGTCACACACAGTAAGAATCTGAGGGTAGATTTGAACTTATGAAGACGAGTCTTCTGACTCCAGGCCCAGTGCTCTGTGCACTGTGATGTCACCTAGCCACCCATAAACCCATTTATTTGTTAGTTTTTAAAAGATCCTTCTCTGTCTATGCTTTGCAAAATTTTTGACTTGAGTAATTCTACTGTTTCAAAGGCTTTTTCTGCAGCTACTGATATAATCATATGATTTGAGATGTTTTTATTTTATTGTTCATTTGTTTTCTTAATGTCAAACCATCTTCACAACCCTGGAATGAATCCATTTTGATCATAGTGAATTTTTTTGTCTATATTATTGTGGTCTTTTTGTCAGGACCTTATTTACATTTTTTAAATTGAAATCCTTATTGTAATTGGCCTACAATTCACAATCTTTACTTTATTCCTTCTTGGCTTAAGTATTAGAAGTATTTTTCCCCATTAAAGGACTTTGATAAAGTATTTTCTTTCTCAATATTTACAAAATAATTATTATAGTATGACGATCAGTTAGTATGTTGTCTAATTATCAACATTCTCTTTCACTTAATTATTCATTGTTTCTGTGGTTTATTCTTTGAACCACTCATTAGTCATAATGTCATTATTAAATGTCCATGTAGGTCTGTATCTTTTGCTTTTCCCCCCTTGTAAAACTGCTGTTTTTATTGGGGTATGACCTGTAAAGAGTGTGTTTACAGTATTTCTGCCTTTTAATTTATTTATAATTTTTCTGTCTCTTCACTTTTATTTTTATGAAGGTACTATAGGTTACTAAAAAAATGTTTATTACATAATGTTTCTATTGAGAAAATGTCATGTCAGTTCTAAAACTTCCAAAAGTTTGCACATTTCTCTATAGCCCTTTTATAGCCTTTTTTTAAGACGTAGTTTTACTAGCATTGTAACTTTGTAGAGCAAATTTTGGTAATGTTTTTATTTGCCCACCAGGACAATTAGGGCAAGGACTCAGGCTAGTGAACCCTATATTCCAGAATGGGAAAATGTTGAGGACCGGCTTGTGGATATATATAGATATATATAGATATTATATATATCTATAGATATAGATATAGATATAGATATAGATATTATATATATCTATAGATATAGATATAGATATAGATATAGATAGATAGATATATTTTTAAAAGGACACAAAAGATAGAAACAAAAATTGATAAATCTTCAAGTAGAATATAAAACTCTCTTCAGACAGTGAGGTGGGTAGTAGATAAGTATTGGGCCTGGAGTTAGAAGACTCATCTTCATAAGTTCAAATCTACCCTCAGATTCTTACTGTGTGTGACTCTGGGCAAGTCACTTAACCTTGTTTGCCTCAGTTTCCTCATTTGTAAAGTGAGCTGGAAAAGGAAATGACACGGAAGTCTTGAAGTCAGGAAGACTTGAGTTCAGATCAAGTCTTAGACACTTACTAGCTATGCAACCCTGGGCAAGTCACTTTGCTGTCTGCTTCAGTTTCCTCAACTGCAAAATGGGGACAATAATAGTACCTATTTCCCACTGTTGCTGTGAGGATTTGTAAAGCACTCAGCACAGTGCCTGACACACAGTAGGTGGTGGGTGCTTAACGAATGTTTATTCCTTTTCCTTCTTCCCTTCCCAAATATTACAACATGAATGAAATTGAATAAGCAGTGCGTGGTGAAAGTCAAAATCATGTGGATTCATTAGAGAGCATGGAACAATAACAAGAGACTCCAGAATGGTTCAAAAGAGAAATAAAAGGCGTGAAGGAAGAAATTAGGAATGACTATCTGTCAGAAATCAGAGCTGGTAGTGCAAAATAATAAAATAAAATTAACAGATTAGAAAAAAAGTTAAACTATATTAGATAGTCTATCTAAAGAATCAAAAGAGAAATTAACGGATTTGGGACACAAAAATAATGAAGCGGAGGAAAATTTGCAGATGAGAATCAAAAGATGACAATATTAAAATAGTAAATGTATTCTGAACAAACCAAAATGACTGACCTTGAAGATGGGATGCACAGAAGTAACTCAAGGATAATAGGTCTCCCAAAATAATGATAAATCAAAAAGCCTGAGTACCATAGTGCAGGAAATAATATGAGAAAACTCTCCAGAATCTCATACCACAAATCATTCTTTGAAAGAAGATTCAGGGGCAGGTAGGTGGCTCAGTGGATATAGCACTAGCCCTGAAGTCAGGAGGACCTGAGTTCAAATTTGGCCTCAGACACATAACACTTACTAGCTATGTAACTCTGGGCAAGTCACTTAACCCCAATTGCCTCACAAATAAAAAAAAAAAAAAGAAGATACAAAATATTGCCAGAAAAAGAAAAAGATCTGCACTTTAGACTTCAAGATATATAGTAGTTAAATTTAAAAATTTCAAAAACAATTTACAGATTTTGCAAGTGGCCAAAATTTCTTTCAAATATTAATAAAAGAAAATGTAAATAACTCAAGGTTATTCCACAGTCACAATAAACACCAAAATCAAAATTGAATACCATGTATGTATAATGACCAAATATGGCACCAAAGAAGGAATGTAAAAGTATATATACTTTTCTATCTTCTTTGCAGAGCTGAGGGACTGGGAAAGTGGAATAAAGCATAAAAAACTATTGGGCTTAATTAATTTTTTACTTTGTTTTGCTGAATTTCTCTTTCGCCTTCTATTTTTTTTTAAATGTTGCTGTTGTTGCTATAAAGCACGTGCAGTTTTGGGGTTTGGGGAGCCTGGAAGAATAGTCTGGAAAATGAAGGCAGTGAAATTAGAGATCAACAAAATTTTTAAAAAAAGAAAATTAATAAAAATAAGTTGAAGAGAAGGGAGGGAGGGAAGACTAGGGAAATAGAAGGGACAAAAGAAGAGAAGAAATAGATAATGAAAGAAGGAAAAGAAAATCACTAATTTAAGTAAAATCCAAGAATATGGAAAAGAGTAGAGAAAAGGGAGTGAGAAAGGGAGAGAAAGCCAACCAGACTAATTAGTTTCCAAGTAGTTTGAGCAAAATTCATCATAGGGACAAAATAATGATTAAAAGATGAAATGGATAAACACAATAGCAATATTAAACAAATAGAGGAAAACACAAGCCTAACAATCATAACTTTAAGCATGAATGGATTAAACAATCCATTAAGATGAAATAGAGTGGCAAAATAAATAAGAAAAAAAATCCAAAACTTGACTGTATAAAATAAATACATCTAAAAAGTAAGAACACATATAGAATCAAACTTTATTGTGCATTTAGATGATTTCAAAAAAGCAGGAGTTGGAATCAGGCTATCAAACAAAGCAAAAATAAAGTCTGTCCCAACAAGGAGATTATGTTGTGCTTAAAGGAACTATAAACAATGAACTAGTATATGTACTAAGTGTTTTTATGCCAAATGACATAGCATCTAAAGCTCATTAAGAAAAAAGAAATAACTGAATTGCAACAAATAAATGAGTATGGGATGAGTTTTAAATCTCCTTTCCTTCAAGATCTATACAACCTCCTCACCCAAGTTCTCCTCTCTCTTCCTTTCCTTCATGTGCCTAAGCAGCATCAATGCCTTCTACTTCTTGAAAGGTGGGGAATGCAAGTGTGTTCTAGCAGAGCACCTGAAGTCGTGGGATGTCTTTGTGCTTGGAGGACCGTATTTTCATCCCGCCTGATTATTTCCCTACTTTCTTCACCTCATTCACATGGCTAGACATAATCAGTGTCTGCTACTTTCTATTGGATGGGGAGTTCAGGAAGGGAGTATTGGGACAGTCACTGCAACGCAAAGGATCCAAAGATGGGTCCTGCACCAGCCCATGAGTTTGATGGTCTTCCTGCCACAAGTTGTGGAGGGTCCCTGAGTGAATGCTCAAGTTAATTCACGTTCTCCAGTGTTAATTCACAAGAACCTTGTCTTGTCAGCAATTCTGTCTTCTCTTTTATGAACATAATAATAGTAATAAAAACTTTTATATGTTGCTTAAAGGTTTGCAAAGCACCTTACATAATCCACTAACTCATTTGATCTGGACAAAATCTCTATGAAGTAGGTGCCGTCATTTTTCCCACTTTACTGATGAAGAAACTGAGGCACAAAACATTAAATGTCTTGACCAAGGTCACATGAGTGGTGTCTAAATCTGGATTTGAACTCAGATTGTCCTGACTCCACTGCCTAATAATCAATCCACTGTGGCATTATTTTACACGTGGCACAAAATTACTTTGGAGGGGAGGGGTTGGGGTGAACAGTTGAAAGGGTTTGGAAAAAAGTGACAGGTTTACTACTTTTTTGGGGTCAAGAATGTGTGTATGTTATATTATGTATATGTGTACATATATACATACATTTTCAGTGTACATTTTTCTTACAGAGGGCCTAAATATAGCTTTGTAACTTCTCTAGTCTTGACTTAGTTCACCAAAAGAAGGTACTTCAAGGCCACTCATGAATATTGTTTGGCAACTTACACCCCCAAACCCACCATCTGGCATCTATTTTCTGCAAAGTATGGACACTCCAATTCTTGATTAACAGAGTCTAAGTTTTACCTGAATACTGTTAGACTGGGCAGCATTTCCATCTTTGCACAGGCACTCTTGAATCATTAATTGCAAGATCTCTATGTGTGAATTAATTAGGAAATATGAAACACTCTATCTTCCTGACCAAAGAGACTGCGAGGATGTGTGCTGCTGTTGATCACACTGTAGCATTTATGCTGACAGATATTTGACAAAGGGAATAGGGAAGGAAGTCCAGAGCGATTTGTTTATGACTTATCATTTTTCTCCCTTTATAGACTTGCAGCTGACCACAAGAACTTTTTGCCTTGCTAGAATTGGAAACTTGTCATTGGAGAGTAGTTTTATTTAAGGTCTGAGGGTGCAGCATTTGTCCCTGTGGAACAAGAACGTTCCCTTTTCCAGTTTCACCCAAATGGAGGTCTTTTGTGTATACTTGGCATTTCTGTCTATTAATAATAAAAACTTCCCCTGACCGTTTCTTTCCAATGCCTTATTATGGTATACTGGTGACTCTGGGTTTTTGAAGTCAATTCAGTGGAACACAATGTCCTCTTAGGCTGCACTCCTGATTTGCCAGACTTTCTCTACTGTGCCAGTAAGTGTGTGAAGCCAGATTTGAACTCAGGTCTTCCTGATTTCAAGCCTGGCACTCTATCCAGCCACTGCACCACCTAGATTGACCTCAAAAGTGTCCACAGTGGTTTCTCAAAATTATAGACTTTAAAAGATGAGACTTTTGTGATCATCTAGGCCAAAATGCCTCATTTTACAGGGGGGCGGATTTTAATCAGATTTTAAGTGATTTGCCCAAGCCCTTGGAGTTACTGAGTGACCAACAGTCAGTCAGTCAATAAACATTTATTAAGTGCCAGAGGATGGCTAATAGAATGGATAGAGTGCCAGGCCTGGAGTCAGGAAGACCTGAGTTCAAATTCAGCATCATTTGCTTACTAGCTGTGTGACCCTGGGCAAGTCACTTAAACCTGTTTACCTCAGTTTTCTCATCTGTAAAATGAACTGGAGAAGGATATGGCAAACTACTCCAGTATCTTTGCCAAAACAACTACAACAACCACAACAACAAACTGGGTCACAGAGACTCAAACAACTGAACAATAACAAAACCAAATGCCTACTAGTGGCAGAAGGAAAACCAGAACTCAGGCACCCTCTCTAAGAGTCCCTTGCCCTTTCTGCTTTATCACAGTGACTCACTTCCTCAGGTAAGCTCAGGTTGGCTCCTGACTTCCAAGAGATCTCCCAAGTGAATGGATTGATGTCAGGGCCTGATACTTACAACCCATCAGGGCAATTTTGGGTTAGAGACAGGTTCCATTTTGATTCTGAGTTTCTGAGACTTGAGTAAAATAATAGTAGCTAGCATTTAAAGAGAACTTTAACTTTTGTAAAATGTTTTTACAGACTTTATCTCATTTAAGCCCGATAACAACCTCCAGGGCAGCTATCATAGGTATTAGCAGCCCCACAAAAACAACTTACTGATGTATTTTTTTTTAGTAAAGAAATCAGTTTATCAAAATCATAGCAAAACAAAAGTCAGATAAAGTATACATAGGACAATACAGAATGAATGAGCTCTCCCATAAGGAGTGAGGTAACTCAGTTAAATCATAAGGGAATTCTAGATCTCACCCAAGGGGAAGTTGTCCCAAGTCTCGTGTGTAGCAAGCTGTGAATGGAGACATGATGGAGACTGCCGTGTCTTCCCGGAAGTCTTTGCTCTAGCAGCTTGAAATGGGCTTGGCTTCTTCTATCTTCTCCATCAAGGGTTGGAGCCAGAAGCCCCTGAAGGAATTCAAAGCTGGAAGAGGACCCCGCGACCTTCTAAAGCATACAAAAGTCCTCTTCTCTTTCACTCTCACCAATTCTGCTTCCCCACCGCAGGGAACACAGGGCATGCATTTCAACCAGTGAGAAAGAAGTCCCACACCAATGGGACTGGGGCCTAAACACCTTTGTTAACAAGCCTTTAGTCCCTCTCCCTCCCACTTATTACCCCCAATTAGACAAAAAGAAGGAAAAACCTCAACAGATGTGCACAGGCAGGTGTAACAAATTCCCTATTTGGCCATGATCAAAAATGTGATCCTCATCCTACAGTCTGAGCTCCCCGCCTCTATTTTTTCTCTTCAGCTGAGACATCTCACAATGAGGAATCTTCAAGTGATTGTTTCTTCAATGATTTTATAAACAGCAAGGGCGCTTTCCCCCGAAAATTAGCAATCTTATTTTACTTGCTTCCAAGCAAATTTGGGCCTTATCCTGACTCTTAATTTTTGACAGTTGTCCCATGAGCGTTAGTTTTTCTCAGAGCCAAGTGGTAATTACCCTTTTGAAGGTATTCAATATGTATATATAACCAGGTAACCTATAGATATGATAAACAATAGTTCTAGCTGTGTTCACGGTCCAAAAAATGTCCATCTCCAGATGCATTTCCATTTCTCCAAGTCAGCTTTTTTAGAATGTAGCTTCTCATATACCAAAACTGCATTCTTTTTTCCCATTATTTACATCATTTTTATGCCCATCTAAATCACAGTTTTAACAATTTATGCTCAAGTCAAGACAGCATCCTTGTTGTGTCATTGGTCCTCTTCAAGAATGAAGGATGAACAACAATCTGAGAGGAGTAGGAGCCGCCCTCGGGAGCCAACCTGCCTGTTCACGTTGGGCAATGCTGCTTGTTGTTGTTTTTTCTTTCTTCTTTCTTCTTCTTCTTCTTCTTCTTCTTCTTCTTCT